>NC_058408.1:141545255-141649310 GCF_002201575.2 Neomonachus schauinslandi | reverse complement strand
AATATAATATAATATAATATAATATAATATAATATAATATAATATAATATAATATAATATAATATAATATGATAAATGCCATTCAGGAAACTTAGAGAATTTGGAACAGAGTCCCTGACATGCACACTGAACTGGTCTGTGCCTGATTACACACAGGCAGCCATACCTCGAAGATGCCACTGGGATCACAATATTCTGTTATGAAATGGGACTTTTAAGGAGTTGGAGTCAAGTGGCAAAATCAGTGGCTGTCAACAGCCCAAGTGGAGACCTGAGTGAGCACAGTTTCCTGGGCGGGTGGGGGGAGGTGGCTCTGGGAATTCACTCATGGCCCCATCTGGGATGGGGGAGAAGGATGAGGGAGAAGAAGGAGCCAGGAGGCTAGGAGAGTGGGAAACTAGCAGCTGGGGCTGAGGCTCCAAGTCACCCACCTTGTTATCCTGGTTCTGACCCTGTGCTCAGTCTGATGTCTCAGCTTCTTCCATCTTGTTCCCAGAGTCGCTGACTTCATCATCTGTTCTGTCTCCTTAGGCCTGGGACCCCCCCACCCCCCATCTTCTTCCAGCTCTGCCCTGGGACTTTCACCCAGAGAGGTGGCTGGGTGGGGTGGATAAAATTAGAGTGGAAGTATCAAATTGGCTACCAAGTTGAGGGCCACAAGTGGCCACACAGTAGACACAGGACAAATGTTCTATTTCATCAACTTTAAGAGTGGACATTATTTTTATCCTCATTCTCTAGATAGGTAAACTAAGGTTGAGAGAATCTAAATGAATTATCTAAATTTGTACAGCCCATGCATGGTGGAAATTCAAATTCAGGACTGTTAGAGTCCAAAGCTTGTTTTGTTTTTCATACTACAGTGATCCTCCATTCAGAAAGGGGAGAGCGTGAGAATCCTTGGAGGAGATATTTCAGGCAATTGATGTGTGTGTGTGTTCTTATGTGTGTGTGTGCATGCATGTCTGTGTGTGCAGATGAGTACACACACATGCCTCTGTGTTTTAGGGACAGAAAGGAGAAAATAGGAGATGAAGCTGGAAAGATAAATAAGGATGACACTGAGGAGGATTTTGAATGGCAAGTGCAAGAGTTTGAATTTCATTCTGCATGAGATACCTGTATAGGAGGGAGTACTGAACCTTGTGAGGAGAGGAGGTCCCTGGTTTCTGGAGGACCCTGCTGTTCAGCTCGTCAGGGATGGAGGGACAGGGAGGAGAGGCTCGAGACACCATGGTGGGTATCTAACCACTCAACTTCCCAGCCAGTTCTCTCTCTCTAAGTGCTGGTCTCCATTCTTCATCAAGATTGTCGATTCCTTGATGGCAGAAACTGCCTCATACTTCTTCAAATCCTCCGTAAAACTTAGGATGATGCTGAGCACACAGCAGGGGCCCAATGAACACTTGTCAAAATAATGCATGTGGTAATTGTTCTTCCCTTATGAGCACATCATAAGCTCTTGTCCTACATATACATGTTACATATGAATCCTGAGAGAAGGAAGGTGATAAATCTTTTATAAGGAAAAATTTCCTTCTGTGCCCTGACAGTTGTTAATCCTTTAGCAAATGTGTCCTAAGTAAGCTTGGAGATTTCCCAGTCCTCAAAATAAGAAATATCAGAGAAGTTTTGCTGAAAAGTCTTGTTTTGCTTTTTTGTTTTGCTTTTATGTCATTGTTTTATTTTTTCTGCTTCATACTAAATGAAGATCTTTGATAAATGCCATAAAAACCCAGTGAAATCTTGGCTCCTTACCCCAACTCTGTTGCTTTCAAGTAGAATTTTATATCAAACACACTGCTGAATTCACACATAAGTGCCAAATTCCAGAATCTGCTTACTATCTCTAAATTTTTACCACTGAGATTCAGCTTACTGGGAACTTGGTTATCTCAAACACACTTAGAAAGAAAATGTTGAGTTTATTTTATTTATTCATATAATTTAACTTATTTTTATCCCAATTCGTCCCATCAAGGATTTGAGGGCTTATGGCAAAAACACAATGACTGGTAACCTAAAAGTCAAATTTAAAAAATTGGAACCAGGGTAAGTAGAAATTAAAACAGGAAATCATACCCAGGAGAAAAATTGAATGCAAATACCTGGGCTCCAAGAGACTGCATTGGAGATTGCAAAATGGCAGCCTTTGGGACAAACCCAACTGAAGTTGCATTGAATTATGTCCACGTAGTGTTCAAAATCAGTGGGAAGAGGACTATCACAGTACAAAAGGATTTAGGAGCTGTAACTCACAAATGCAAGGTATGGACTTAGTTCAGTCCAGCTACAAAACCAATTTGGCTTTGGGTTTGGAAATTCTGAATATACGTTAAGAATTTGAGGACATGAAGGGATTAACTGTTAGTCCTGTGAGGTCACAACAATGGCTTACGTACCAGTAAAACCCTGAGATAGCTAAGATTTACTTTCAATTACACAAGCAAAAATTAAAAAATAAAGTAGGATAGGTAAATAAGATCAGCAAAATGTTGACAATTTTTGAACTGAATGATGGCTATATGAGGGTTCATTATACCTGTCTATTTTTTTATGCTGGAAATTTTCCATAATTAATATTTAAAAAAAATTTAAACTATGACTGCCTTGAGATAGGTTGTGGACTTTTTAGCCTAACACCGTCTCCATCCCTCACCCTCCCTACTGGCTTACCCCAGTTACCACAGACTCAGACTCTTCATTTAATTACCTGCCCGGCCTACCTTGTTACGCTAATTAAGATTCCCATAGGCAGATGGAAAATGAAGACACGATCAGTTGTTGAAGAGGAATAAACATACCAGTTTCTCAACTGGGAAGGACTTAACTAGCACTTCACAGTAGAGGAAATTTCTTCCTCAGAGCTTCCTGGGGCCAGAGTGATGTTGACAGCGTCCTGTATACCAGCATCCCAGAGGGACCAGCCCCCCCACCCCCACGTTGGGGACCAGTGAGCACACAGTTCCAGGACTGGCACCTGTCATGGGTGCCACGCCTCGACACTGGCACCCTTCAGCAAGGATTAATCGAAGTGACCAAATCGCCTCTCAGGAAAGCATTTCTGCGTGGACCCAAGGTGACAGGATCTGGACATGCAGATTTTCGATGGGCTGGCTGGGTCTAAAGAAAGAACATGGCATATTGGGGATTTGAGAAGGGTGGATGGGGGGCACATTCGTCAAACAACCCTCTGTAAGCATCGCTCGTTGTTGTGGGATTGACTAGTGGTCCCCAAAAGATGTGTTCAAGTCCTAAGCCTGGTATCTCTGAATGTCACGTCATTTGGAAACAGGGTCTCTGCAGGTGCAATCAAGTTAGGATGAGATCGTACTGGAGTGGGGGGGGGCCCTAACCAATGACTGGTGTCCCCATAATTGAAGGAAATTTGGATACAGGGATGCACATACAGGGAGAACACCATGTGATGACAGAGGCAGAGATTGGAGTGATGCATCGACAACCCAAGGATTTCTGAGGATTTCCAGCCACCAGGAACTAGGAGACGTTAGTGTGCCTGAAAATAACCTGGAAACGCATTTAAAATTCAGATTCCTGTGGCTCTCTCTACAGAGTGATTCAGAGGCCTGGGGTAAGGCGCAAGAACCCATGACCTTCCAGAGGCTCCAGGCGATGCCCACAAATGTGGCTGGGCAATGGCGCTTTTGGAAATAGGGACCCAGGTGAATTGTTTTAGCTGGAAACGTTTGTTCCTGGATAGACGGCTGGTGTCACCTGTTAAAGAGACTGCTCCCTATTTTGTCTTCGTTTTCTCGTGGCCAGACTGAGAGTAATAAAATGTATAGGATGAAAATGGCACTCATTTCCTTCTCTGAGCAAATGTGGCTTATGCAGTTTTATTTTTTCAAGTAAAAATTCCCTAAGCCCCGCAAAAATGTTGAATGGCATGTGACAAGGAGAGAGGCAGACTGCAGGGTTGAGGGTTTTTTTCTTCTTCTTTTTTTTAATCTGTCACTTAGCAACGACATATGTGTGGCTGCCAGTTGGAGTAATCTTTGAGTTGGCAACATGGAATTGTTAGAAAGTTTAAATTTGTGTTTTATCATTGTTAGCGGTGTTGTAGCAAATCGTGTAAGGTACAATATGTCCGTTCTGCTGTTTTGGAAGGGAGACATTTTAAGTCAGAAATATTTGACTGTAAACATATTTTGCAATGAACCCTATTTTCCTTCTACATGGAAGAAAAACCAAAGCTTACCTAGGCACCATAAGAAACCTAGTTAATCAGCACTATAGGATTAAGGGGAAAATGTTCTTCAAAAATAGTTTATGAAAGTTTTAATTACACACACAATCATAAAATGCTCAGTAATTGCTGCATATTGATTCCTCTTTTTTTTTCTGGAAATGCTAAAACTATTTCAATATACACAGAATCAATAAACATAATTAAAATATGAGCTCATCAAAACAGTAATTAAATGTACTTAACAGCTTTTGTGGCTTTTCCCCATATGGTTACTGTGGGAGTGTGAATCTGGCTCGCTAGATAAATGTAACAAAATAAAGTGAAAGCCTCGGAAAAGATTACTGTCGTATCATAATACAATAAAACCCAGCTCTGCAGCAAGTTGCGCTAAATCAAAAAGTTGACAAAAGGAGTGATGTATGCAATTATTATACATTTTGGGGCTGTTTTCTATTTACATGAGATTAACACTATCATGGTCTGCATTCAGAAGGAACAGCGAAATCCTCCAACATGAAAGAAGTCGGGGAAGAGCGCCCTGAATTCTTAATATGTCAGTTCCCCTTTTCGGATATTGCTGGAAGGGAGTTTGATTTCCGCATCCACCACCGCCCCCCCCAAGTCGGCCCGCAGAGTCCGAGCCACGTGACTCCAGAGCCCTAGACCACGGGGTCTCAGAGTCACGATTTGTGAAGATGGTTTTTGTCCTGCCAGCAATTCATCTCAGCGGGCCCAGGGGTGGGAAGGTAAAGGAAATCTGACTCTAGCCTTCGAGGAGTTCACAGCCCATGCCCCCCCTGGAAATGGTGGTGCGTCACCATGCAGGACATGAGCTCTGTCTTCAGTCGGTTTCTCCGGAAGTGGACCCTGACTTGACTGCAGGAGTTTATATGGGAGCCCATCCTAGGAAGCATGGCCAGAGGAGGGGAAGTGAGACAGGGAGGGAGGGAGGAAGCCAGTGGAGGGTGCATTACCCCAGGGGGTAGCTAGTGCTCAATCTCACTGAGAAAGATGAGAGTTTAGAGTATCTCTGAGTTGTCCCAGCTGAGGAGCGAGGAAGTTGGGGAATTTATCCTCCAGCCTTCATCTGGACTTGCCTGATGGCATTAACCACCTGGCCCTTTTAGCCAGGCCCCAGGGCTGGCTGAGAGAGAGCACCCAGAGGCAGAGTCTTGAACACTTGCAGATGAATACCACTGGCAGGTACTAGAATGGCAAGTCCCAAGGTTATGGGGGCACCCAGGGCTGCCACCATACAGTCTGCAGGAGGCTGAAAAATGCCCTCCCTAAAAATGCTCCCATCCTAATCCCTGGAATCTGTGAATGTGACCTAATATGGCAAAAACTTTGCAGATGTGATTAAATTAAGACTCTTGAAGTGGGGATATTCTCCAGGATTATCTGAGTGAGACCCAAATGCAATTCCAAGTGTCTTTATGAGGGGGAGGCAGAGGGAGAGGTCCAACCGAAGAGGAGGAGGCACTGGGACGTCAGGGGCAGAACCCAGACCGGACCTAGTCTGGATGCTAGGAATGCTGGCAGCCACGAGAAGCTGCAAGAGAGAGGAAGGGAACCTGTCCGAGAGCCTCTGAAGAGAGTGTGGCCCCTCGGACACCTTGATTTTAGCCCAGTGATGCTGATTGCAGACTTCTGGTCTCCAGAACTGGGAAAGAAGAAACTTCTGTTGTTTTAAGCCACCAAAGAGGGGTCGTTCATTACAGCAGGGGCAGGAAATTACAAGAGGGTCCTGGGAAGAAATGGTTCTTTCTGAGAGGAAGGATGATGGTAAAGAAGAAACAGAGCCAGGGAGCATGTGGAGTAATCTCATCTGAAATTGAGATCCATTTCAACACCACCCTGACTTCCTGTTTCCTTCCTCTCCCCTTTCTTTACTTTCTGCACCTCTTGCAGAATGTTTTTGCCAGCAGGTTCATCTGCCCTTGATGACCGGACCTAGTTCTTTCCTTGGCTGAAATTTCTAAAATGCAGCTAGCCTTCCACTACATGTCCTTGTCCCTTGACTGTGGTTGATTCTATGCAAGAGCAGTTTTCTTCCGGATTCTCTCGAGGCTTTCTATAGGTGCACTTGGGACATGCCATGTGCTCTGTTCCATCCCTGGACACACCTGTTACAGAATTCCACCCAGCTACAGCTGTGGTCACTCAACTTGGAACCCATCTATTTCTCTATACTGTATGGAGGAAATATACTGGGTTGCCTCCAAAGAGCCAATGATGAGATTTGGCTCTTAAAAGTTGAAGAGCTACCTCATCTCTGAAAACTAAAGACAACAACTAAGGAAGGAAAACGCATGAGAAAAATAAACTCTGAAACTTCTTGATGATTTTGGACTTGGGACACAGATGGGAGTTTCTCTTGTGCCAGAAATCCATTGAACAGCACCAGCTGTGGGGTAAAGAAAATTGGAAAGAATCACACATTGCCATTCATGGGAGGAGCTGTATTAAGGAAGGAGGGAAAAGTTTTGCAGATCGGTTGATTTCTCAGTGAATCATGTGGCCAGATGAAAAGCCCAAGACTACATCTGCAGGCGTATTGTACTAGTATTAATATTCATGCAGAAATGATCTAGAAAGCTGTTTCCTCGGAATTTTTAGCAGTGTGGTAGGTCTGGGGGTGGTGGGGAACGTTTCTTTTGTGTTAAGGAGTTTGTGCTGCATTACTTTTGAGCGTTATGAGGATTAATTTTAAAAGAGCACAGGGAGTGAAAATATTAGGCCTTATGCAAGGGTAATATTCCAAATATTATACAATCAGCAAGGCCAGAAGTGACCAATGAGAACAGATGCTGTCCTAGAGTCCCTGCTGTGCCAGGTGTTAAACTTTTACTTACGGGATCATGGAGAGCTCTGGGGATTTCTGGAGGATGCTGGGGGCCTAGGGGGTGGCCACGTACAGCATGGCCATAGCCCTCACCATATGATATATAAAAAATGCCAAGCCTTCCTCTTGCCTTTTCCCAGCGAGGGAAGTAGAACAACACGATAGAGCTTCCTTTATGTGATGCAAGCTCGTTGAGCCTACTATGTGTCAGGCATCCTGCTAACCAAGTGCCGGACGTATGGAGATGTTGCCAGCTGAAGAGCTGGTGGGAAGTGTCATTGTAATTATTTGTGTGAGATGTCCAAGTGCTTGTCTTTTGGGGGACTTCTGTAGCTGCAATTGGTGAAAAGCTGATACCAACTGCCTTAAGTAAAACAGCAAAAGGGAAGGGGATGTGTTGGCTCACATGACAGAAATGTTTTTTAGGGATAGATCCTGCTGGGTCTAGAGGACCGTGTGTGTGTGTGCGTGCGTGTGTGTGTGCGTGTGTGTTTTCCCACTTGCCCTCTTTTGGCTGATACCCTATTTGGGTTCCCTTGAAAGCAGAGCCTGAGATGGGACTGAAGTACAAGTAGTTCATTTGGTGGAAGGGACACCAGAAAATAGAAGTGGGGGAGAGGGAAATGAGACAGGGAGAAAAGCCTGTATGTGTTGCAGTAATGAGCTGATGCTGCCGTGGGCAGCGAGGAAGTCCTGCTGGGACCCCTTGGGGGAACCATGTAGAACTGAGAATTTCTACAGAATTTCCCAAAATGGAGGATGGAAAAAGCTGGGACATGGATCTGCTGATTCCCCATCTCCCAGTGGTTGAGGGTTGCTCCTAGGGACATTAGTATTCCCATACTTCTGGACTGTGCCTGCTTGTGTCTAGTGGCCTTCCAGGACACATTGGACATGAAATACTGCAACAGGCATGCGACCCTCCACTACAGTTGTCCTAGAAACAGGTGGGCCGGGGAGATGTGGCACAATGGATACATGATACATGTCTGCTAAACTGGGCTTGCCTGGAGGTGGCTCCAGGACCAGGGTCCACACATGACAGGGCAGGGGCTCCTGTCCAGTCATCTTCCTGGGAACAGGAAATTTCAAGATCAGTGGGGATACCCACTGAGCCAGGTCCCCTCTCGTTCATTAACGTAGGATCGAAACTCTGAGCTGCTGGGTCATAATTTCAGAATGTCATCCAGATTTTAAATTTAGAGTTATCCGCCCTCTAAACCATGCTCTGGATTTGTTTTTAGTCTATTTTAAACGTGGGCAACATTTCCTAGACCTTTCCTGCTTGTCCACGATGCACGTGGAGAGCTCCAGTACCTTCCCTCAGACTTGAACAGAGCCAAGTTTGGGGCTGGAGGAATAGTGATTGGGGTTCCTTTCTTAATTAGGTAACTATCAGCCAACTTGGTTCTAAAACTCCAAAGCCGACCTCTTAGGAGCCCCCATTGGAAAGCCTTGCTGGGCTGCATTCATGTTCCCGTACGAGTACATTGTGAGGTTTAAATGTCATGTCAGGCTGGAACATTTGTTATATATTGGAAAAGAATGAGGTGGAAATTGCTGAGCTTTGCCTCTCCTTGAAGCTTCATTTGCTAGTTGGGGTTACCTGCCTGGCTCCAAGGTATAACGTGACTCTTCCAGCCTGGTTCGAGTTTAATGTCAACCTTTACTCACGGCGGAGGGGCCGGTGGGGCCTCAGCCACCTACACTGGGCTTCATCCCAGTCACTCAGAGCTGCAAGTCTAGTAACCTTTAGGTCCTTTGACAAGGAATCCTTGAGGCTGATTTTCCCTAGAGTTTCTAGCAAAGTCGGCCAATGTACATGGTGTCAATCAGGCTGGTCAAGATATATTTTTTTCCTCATAACTTTTTGGGTGTTGGAGGGGGACGTGGGAGGTGTTAGTCAGAATTCTGGGAGGACTGTTGCTTTGGCTGGAATGATCTCGGCAATTGTCTCAACCCCTCACTGCATTTGGTGTCTGTGGACAAAATCTGCTCATATTCTTCAGGCTTTTAAGGTCAAAATAGTTGCTTTGTTCCTCTTGCCTCTGTGTGCCCGACTGTGTTTGCAAAATAGATTTTCCAGATGGACGGCAGGTTGCAGAGCCTCACTGGGGGTGTAAGGGACACTTAAGCCGTGTTTTACCTGCTGCCAGGAGCCAGTAACAGAGTGCAGCTTCCCCTCCCCCCCCATCCCGTGGGAGAAGGTGGTGGAGCTCAAAGGGCCGGGCTCTTACTCTGCGTCAGGGCATTCCCAAAGACCAGATGTGCAATGACGCTCCTCTCTCATTCCAAAATCATTCAAGGTGGAGGGTACTTTCTCAAAAAAAAAAAAAAAAAAAAAAAACCTTGAATTAATCTCTTGGTACCAATACCTTTTCAAATTTGTTTCTGGACTTTTATTAACTTTTACTTCAAACATAATAGTCGAAGGGCTATGAAAGCCCATGGAGAAACTTGAGTGAACACCTACTATATCTTGGAATGGCTATAATTTATATCCTGTGAGGAATGGCTCGTTGAAAGTGTATATTCATTTCCATTTCTGGGTTGGTTTTTTGGCTGATCTAATTCTTTATCACCATTTAGCTTATGAAACACCTATTGGTACAGTCTGACGTGACCTTTTGCATTCCTACTGACAGTTGATAGATAGATATGCATAAATTAGGATACAGAAGTTTTCTTTTTGAAAAATCAGTGGCTTTTAACCCTTCTGAGGGTTAAGTAAGCAACTAAAATGTATAATCTTTATTTAATTTTTTTCTCAAGTCATAGCATGGTATTTATTGATGTTTGAGGTAGTACTTTCATGCAGTATAATGTCGGTGAATGATTTTTCCTCCTGTGATGTACTGTTATCTACTAGTAAATAGAGCAGACAGCAACTATCTTATCCTCGTGCACTGATGGACCTAAGGATGATGTCACAAGGAGAGAGATTATTGACTTATATGTTGTAAGTTGTTCATATATTTAAATGGTTAATAGCACACACTCTGAATTTAGTCCATCTGGTTGTGAATTCTAATGGCTCCACTTAGCGTATACGTAACTTGGAGCAACTTACCTAGCCTCTCTATACGTTACTTTCCTAATCTGTGAATAGGGATAATAGGAGTACCTACCCTATAGATTTGTCGTGAGGTCTAAATAATAGTATATATCCACAGCTGAGGACAGTGTCCATCACGTGGAAAGTGCAATGTAAGTTTTAGCAAGCCTTACTATTTTAAAATTGTTATTAATATTACTACTGTGTGACTGGGTGCCACATGCTGTTTGAGGCTCTGGGAGTACAAAGGCAAGCAAGATACGCACTTATGAACTAAACAAATATATTTCAAGCCCCTAATCGAGGTCCTAGACTCTGGGAACACAGTCTTCCCAGAGAGAGCCCTTATTCCTACTCTGCAAGGGTAGATGGAGACTAAACAAAGAGGCAAAAATACAAGTCATAAAGCCAAGAAGGATAAAGACAGGGAGTGAAGACTGTAGGAAACATAGGCTTCTCTGATGCAGTAACATTTGAGCAGAAGCACGTGGGAAGCCACTATGTGAGTATCTGGGGGAAGCGTTTTCTAGGTAGGGGAACAGAACAAGCAAAGTACATAGCTGTAGGCAGCAAGCAGACCAGGGTGCTGGGAGCACAGTGATAAAGGGAAGATGGCAGGGGATGAGGTCAGGAAAGGCATGGGGGCTAGCCAGAGCGGAACTTGTACATGGTTAGAAAGACTCAGGTATTGACTCTGAACAAGGTGGGAGCCACAAGGGAGTGGGGAAGGGGATGTTGGACAGAGAAGCAGCATGAGATAACTCAGACTTTTATAGGGTCCCTCTGCATACTCAGCAGAATAGCGGGCAAGGGTAGAACTAGGGAGAGCAAGGAGGATGTGAGTCAATCATCCAGGTGAGAGGCGGGGTGACTTGGATTCAGATGAAGGCTAGGATGCTGGGAAGGAGAATCTACCTGCAGGATACATTCAAAGCAGGTCTGATGGATTTGCTGATGTTGGGTGTAAAGCTTGCGTTCTAGTGGAATGTGCCAGAGACTAAACATGAACTAACTAACTAAAGAAGATAATCCCACCAGTGACAAGGGGCATGTAGAAAATGGGAGAAGATAATGGGACAGAGGGTTGTCAAGAGATACCTCTAAGAAAACATTGGAATTGAGATTTTAGTGACAACCAGGTGTTTTAATCACCTCTTATTTGCACCATTGGTGAGTCTTACCCTAGAGTTACCAGGAGAGCCAGACACATGACACTGAACACTGGACAGATGAGAGAGAAGGTTATGAGTCACAGGTACTCACAGCCTGGGAGGGGAGGACACCGCAGGCCATGCTGGGCCTCACAGGGCGGTGGCAGGCAGGCTTTGTAGTACCAAGAGGGTGTGGTTCCCCCTCGTTCCTGGAGGGGGATGTGATTGGAATAATTAGAATAATTCTGTGAAATGGAGGGACCCAGATGTGCTACTCCGGGATAAGCTGGAACTGCTTGGTCCCCTCAATAGGGAGAGTTGTTTGGGTAGATCTTATCCACGGGAGCAGAGCTGGGAGGGGAGCTTGTGGCTATGCCATTTGCTTCTGGATTCATCAAATGTCAAGGCAGCCCATAATATTGGGCCTTACCTTTAGGCTTTAAGTGAACCAAGCCAGGAGAGAATGATATTGACCTGAACATGAGGGTTACTTCTGGCTGCGGGGAGAGGCAGGGATTCATCTGACATTTTGGAGATGCAGCTAAAAGAATGTGCTGATGAGCTAATAGTTGAGGATGAAGAAAAGAGAGAAATCAAGGATGTCATCCAGATATTTTACTTGAGCAACTTGTGAATTGTGGTGTCTTTTACCCACTGGACAAGACTTGGGTAGTGAGTAGATTCTGACTGGGAGTAATCAAGGGCTCATTTTGTATCATTACATTTGAAATGCCTGTTACACATTCAGGTGGAGATATTCAGTGTCCTTCTAGAGCTCAGGGGAAAGGAAGGGACAGGAGAAATGAATGTAGGCATCGTCAGTACAGACACAGTTTTTAAAGCCAGTGGACTTGGAGCATAGAACAACTTAGAGTGTAGAACAGAGCCTTGAGACCTTCAGCATCTAGAGACTGAGCAGAAGAAAAGCCAGGGAAGGAGATAAAGGGGGCTCGGTGAGGTGGGGGAAAGCCTAGAAAATACGACGCCATGGAGTTCTGGAGAAGGAAGCATTTCAAGAAGGAAGGGTGGTCAAAGGTGTCAACTGCTTGCTCCTGAGAGATCAAAAAAGAGAAGAGAGTAGAAAAGCATTGGATTTGGAAATATCGTGGCCATTGGTGATCTTCAATGCTGGCGATGAGAGAAGACAAAGTGAGGGAGTGGAGGTCAAATTTAGACAACTCCTTGTAGGAGCATAGCTCTAAAAAGGAGGAAATACTATGGAGGATAATATTAAGAGTGAAATCTTTGAAAAATCAATAAAAGCTGTTAAGAAGGTAAAGAGATAAGATTTGGGATGCAGAAGAGATCAGAGCTGCAAACGTAGGAAAATCCTTGAGTAGCTGCTCTGGTGTTTAACAAAGGGGCAGGTACTCTCACCACACATCTTCAGTCTCATCATGTAAGTTGGAACCACAGTGCTTGTGAAATTAAGAACATTCGGGATATGGATAGTCCTAAAGAGAACAGGATTCCTGTGGGTTCCAAATAGGAAGATGGAGCTGAGTTATTCCAAATATATTGGTTAGAGGTATATGGCATAGCATTTACAGTATTTCTCATAAGGAGATGTTGTCAGATATTACGGGAGCAAGGCTGGCCTACATTGACAATGTAAATGACAATTTTTTAAAAGAAGATTTTATTTCTTTTAGAGAGAGAGAGCGAGTGTGAGGGGGAACGGGGAGGGGGCAGAGGGAGAGGGAGAGAGAGAATCCTCAAGCAGACTCCCTGACGAGCATGGAGCCAACATGGGGCTTAATCCCAGGACCCCGCGATCATGACCTGAGTTGAAATCGAGAGTCGGCTGCTTAACTGACTGAGCCACCCACGTGCCCGTAAATGACAATTTTTAAAGTACCCATCCTTATTTAATCAGTAACCCTACACCATTAAAGAAGGCCACTGTGGTAGGTTGTTATAGCTGTGCACCCGCAGTCAGAACATCGATGTGGCTGTGAATCCTGGATCTGTGAGTCCGCAGCCAGAGGTCCTGGGCACTCCCTAGTGCTTCAGCTTTCTCATCTGTGCAATGGAAGTACCATTACTAGCTTACAGAGTGGAGCCAACTAGTAAAGGCCCAAATGACCTATCTGGCATTCACCTGCACCTTACGTTGGAGGAACCAGAAGAGGGTATCACTACTACCCAGTGGAAGAAGTGGAGAGAATAGAAGATGAAGAAGAAACCTGGCGGTAGCCTCCTCCTGCTACACTGAAGGTAACAAGACTTGTATTAGAGTCCGCTATTTTATCTACGGAAGCTCTCATAGACTTCCTCAACTTCGTCAACTCTCTGGGTAAGGTATGGGTCTCAGTTTCCTCTGTAAAACCTCCCTCTTGATGCCCACCGCACATTGAGTGCCTCGGCCAAGGCTACTTTCTGTTAAGCCGCTACACTGCTATTCTCACGAGTTGTGAGGACCAAGAGTCAGCCATGTGTGTTCCCAAACTATTTACGCTAGCAACTGTTTATACAAATATTCTATGCTTACTATTTACATAACTTCCACAAACTGATAAAAGCTTTGGTAATGACAAGTTGTTACAATAAATTGCTATCACATAAGGTATAGGTAAAACACACACAGAAGACTGAGGGAAGAGTAAAAATGTAGAAAAATTACTTTACACATGTCTTAAATGTCTCATTCTGCCTTAAAGAAACCAAAACTGGAACTTCTGGATGATGCATTATGGGTGGTTTTGAAGAAAGACCGCTTGGAACTCAGATCAGCAGACCCCGACACAAAGAAAGGGCCTTGGCTCAACATCAAAAGAGTGGCAAGTGAATGAACATCCATATGTTTTAACTTAAAATTAAATCTTTAAGGTATGTATGTATCACATTTTATGATTCACTGCTTTAATTAACTTTTCCAGTTGACTTGCCAACTGCCAGTTCCAACTTCATTGAATAACAGTGAACCTGTAATGTTTATTTTTCAGTTATTTTAAATGGATACTTATTGTTTAAACCATTGTAAAAACTGAAAATAGGTAAAGAGGAAAATAAAAGCTACTAATTCAGAATCAAACACTAACAATAATTCAGGGTAGTTCCTTCTAGTCATCTTTTCATAAATACACTTTTAAAAATAAAATTGTGACTCTTATGTTTACTTTTTATCTTTTTTTCATGAAATATTTTATCGCAAGTGATATAAGTGATATTCACATTGTTAATGTCAAAGAATATAGAAAGTATACACAACAAAAACCGCCAATCACCCTGCAGGACTTAGAAATAGCCAGTGTTAAATTTTGACAAACACTAGCCTCACCTTCATTCTTCATGAAGATATCGATAAAAGGACATATGGATATAATGCATATTTTAAAGAAACATTTTATGTTGGAATTGGAATTATTTTAGATTTAGGTAGCAAAAATAGCACAGGGAGTCCCCCTCTGCCCCTCACCCAAATTCCTCTAATATTGACATTTTATGTTACCAGGTGCATTTCTTACATCTAAAAACTCAACATTGGGGCAGTACTATATCTAACATCCAGATTTTCTTGGATTTTACTAGTTTTTCCACTATTATCTTTTTTTGACATTCTATCAGCCGATCTAGGATAGCATATTGGATTTAGCATAAATTTTACTTATTTTTAACAGAAAAATAGTTGAATCAACATAAGTATTAAACCACAGATTAACATTTCTCTACCATAAGATTTACTGTTTCCTAAATGACCGCTCTAAATTTTAAAATGAGTATTAGGAAGAATATTAAGAGGTTGGAGTCATTAGGTCTTCTAATTAACATTTTATTCATCTACCATATAAATTAGTTCTTTTATATTTCTTCCCATCTCTCTCCCCATCCCTCCTGATATCATTGGTTATATCGCTTTGTAGACTTTTTCCAGGTGAATAATGTGTACATTCTATCATGCAATTAAATTCTCATGCTGGATTTTGGCCTCTATGTTGTTGAACTCATGATTTGTCTCCTGTCTTTTTAACCACGGCTTCTCCATGCCTGAATTCTGTAACTGATTAATCTCTTGGTTGGCTGGTTCCCTCTGTTGGAAATTCTTTTCAGAAACGGAGTATGGATGCTGTATTTCACTGATTTTTATCATGTTTGAGAATATCTGCCTGTGACCTTTATAGTCAAACAATAAATTTTCTTGTTTTAACATTTTAGAAAATTATTTTCTTTTCCTTAGGATCTTATAAAAATTCTTCATTGCCTTCTGACATTGATAATTTATAACATTATATCATTTACTATAAATTACAATTTATAATTTATAACCTCACAGTTCCCTTTTGCTGGTGGCTTGTTTTCCCTCCTTGACTGCTGGAGGACTTTTTTACTCTTGGGTTTTCTATTTTAACCACATGCATCTCCATGTGGACTTGCCCATCAACTTGTTTTTTTCTTAGACCCTAGTATGCCCTTTTAATATGCAGATCTATTTTTTTCTTTCAAAGACTTTTGTTTTTCACTATTACATCTTGAAAGAACTTTTTCTGTTCTTTTGGAGTATCACTTCAGGGATACCAATTATCCTTATGTTGGATTATCTTCCATCTTCTTTCTAATTGCTTTACTGTCTTTGGTTTTTTCTCCAAGTTCACAGTAATGATCTCCAGATCTTCTCCATTCCAGCAATTTAATTTTTATTTACATGTATTCCTTTCCTTGCTACTCTAATTTATCCTAATGTTGCTGTTTTAGTTCTCAATGTTTTAATTATTGCTCCAATCTTTCTATTCTCATTTGTTTCCTTATTCGTATTTTGCTGTTTTGTTCTATTTACTCTCTATTAAGTTCTATAGTATGAAACCTGTAATCACTACGAGTACATTGTTTTCTTCCAACCTGGGTGTTTCATCGATGTTCTCTTGTTTCATTCTCTCTCTCTCTCTTTTTTTTTTTTCTTTCCTTTTTCTCCTCCTCTTCCTCCTCCTTCTCCTCCTCCTTCTTCCTTTTCCTCTTCCTCTTCCTCCCTTTGGTGAGAACATTGAAGTTCTACTCTCAGCAAATTTTGTTTATATAATACAGTGTCATCAACTGTACTTATTATGTTTTATATTAGATCCTCAGACTGTATTCACGTTATAGCTGAAAATTTGTACCCTCTTTTCTAACAGACATTTGCGTGGTTGCCCAGACCTTGTCTTTGCCATGGTATGATGTGTGTGATTGCCCCTTTATAACCTTCTCAGCTTTTTGGGGCCCTTTGTGTTCTCCTCTGAGTTTGCAAGCACTCTTGTTTTGTTTGTTTTGTTGTTGTTTTTTGTGTTGTTTTGTTTTGTTTCTCAGCCTAACAGTGTTGAGGAGTAGAATGAGGAGGTGTAAGAAGCTCTTGCTAGGGGAAACTTAGCTCTGCTCTTTCTTCTGCAGTCCTGTTAAGTATCCTATACTTTAGCTTGTTTCCCCAACTGACACAGTGAGAACGGTGGGCCCTGCCAACTCCCCTTCCCTCCCCTGCTGACACGTAGTGGAATGTAGGGGATTCAATTTGAAATGAATTGTCTGCAGGTCACCTACCTACTCATTCCCTCAGGCTTCTGTTAAAATTGAAAGGTATTAATAAGACATATCAGTATTTAACTAACACACTCTCTTTCTTTAGGGCTGGGTGGGAGCATGGTTGGTCCTGGCACACCAGATTTATTTGTTTCCTTCTTTAGCTGCCACCTTCAGTAGCTTATGACATGAATTTATACCCCTTTCCTTGTTTAGTTGCTGCTGATGAATTTTGAGCCTTTTATAAAGTCTAATTGTGTACATTTTGCTGGGTACTAGAGTTGGATGCTCTAGCAATTCAGCTTTGATTTTTTTATTATTATTATCCTGTGGCCTGTAAATGATTTGTAATGGATCTTCAACATTAATTTAACCATCTTCCATTTTATGGGCATTTACATTAAAAAATTTTTTTTGTTATAATGAATAATACTATTATGAACATCCTTGATAATAACTTTTTCTTCACATATTAAATTACTTCCTTATGGTGGATTTCTAAAAGAGGAATTACTAGGTCAAAAGGCATAGACTTTATTTTAAAAATTCTTGCTTCAAGTTGCCAATTTGCTTTCCATATTTGTTATATTTCAAAATATACTTCAAATAGCTCATGTCAGAATTCTCAAAATGAATTTATTGCAATGGGTTTCAGAGGAAATGGAAATGAATCAGTCCAAGAAACAAAGATAATTGTTCATCTGAAAATGTAAGCTACCAAGGACAAGAATGTTTCTGGAGCCAAAATGGTATGAAAGCAGTGATCAGCCAGGATGGCGGGAAGCGAGAAAGATGGTTCCCCAGCCATCCAGGTGGAATGCAGGGCCAGAGTCACCAAGAAGAAAATGTGGGGTGTCAAAAAACACTCCAAGTTTACAACATGTTAATTGGGTCTATAAAAAATGCTTGGAGATAGCACTCTTTTTTTAATTCCCACAAACTATCTGCTATGATTTCAGCGTCTGCTGCAACAACAAAATAGTTTATTTTTACTCATTTTTTTTCTCTCCCATAAAGAAAAATCAACAGAGTATTATTATGTTTCTTAAATACAACTGAAGTCATCTTATTAGGGAAAAGCAAAGAAGGATGTGTCATCTTATTAAAAATGACATGATGTATATACAGCCATATGTTTTCAAAGGGTTTCCTGTCAGTGTTAATCAAAACTCCTCCAAATTTATGAACCTACGGAGCAGCATGTCAACCATATGGGAAATATCTCCCCTTCAATATTGAGAATTTGAATTAATAATAAACATTACTTAGTGAACCTAAATGAGAAAAACACATCAATGTTGAATCTTAGGAAAGGAGAAACTTATAAAAAAATTCTTCCAGGTGTTAATTTTTTTAGCATACTGTCTAATATCTCGATCATGCTGCTCTATCTTTATTCTCACTCTGCCTGCTCATTTACTGGACACAGAAGTGGCTGCAATCTATTTCATGATTTCTACTAAAGTGTCAAATTAATAACCAATATCCCATATTTCCTCCTTCTCTTTGTATTTTGTTGGAAGATGTGGACTGAAAAGAAACCAGGAAGAATATCCTTCTTACAGCTTAGTGCCTGAAACCCGCCCATTGAGATCTTTCCTAATCTTCCATGGCCTTCCCACAGCTAATTTCTACCACTTTCTATGCCTACTAGTTACCATCACCCTTTTGTTATTTTAGGAGATAATATCATTTTAGGATCTGTGTTGTTTAACTTAGAGTGATGTCTAACATCAACTGGAGTTGTGGGAGTCTGTTGGGGTCTCGTCAGGCAAGCAAGTTCTTCTTAGTTGGAGGAAACAACTTTGATTCTTGCACATGGATCTTCACTGTGAACTTGCAGAATACTGGGGAGTGGTGGTCATAACTGGGAACAGGCTGAAAATGAGACGTACAGCTGTTGACCATAAACCAGTGCAATGGGTAGGGGCTAGGAACCAGACCAGGGACAGGAAGGAGGAACTAATCTGTCTTTATTCGGAGGATTATTTGGACAGAGGTGAAGATGACAATAGTGATAATGTTGATGATGATGATGATGATGATAGGGACTAGATTGAGTCATCACAATATTAAGAAAATATGCTAAAATTATAGTGATTTCCAAAAATGATGTGGCATATACAGGCTAAGATGACCCCCAATGAGCCAGCCCATCTGAAATCCCTTCCCACCAAGTGTGAGCAGGACTTGTGATTTGCATCTAGTCTGTGGACTATAACAGAGGTGAAGGGAATTACCAGATGTAATTAAAATTCCTCATCATTTGATTTTGAATTAATGAAAAGCAAGATTATCCTGGGTGGGCCTGACTTAATCAGATGAATGCCTTAAAAGAAATATTCTCCACTTGGCTTTGAAGAAATCACCTGCCATGTTGCAAGAAGGTCTGGGAGGGGGACAAATGTCAAGGCACTGTGGTAGTCTGTAGCAGCTGAGAGTAGCCGCTGGAGGAGAGCTGGCAAGAAATGAGGACCTCAACCCTACAGTGGCAAGAAACTGCATTCTGCCATTAATACATGGGCTTGGAGGAATACTCTGAGCTCCACGAAGGAAAACAACTCAGTCAACACCTTGACTGCATTGTTTTGGGATCCTGAACACAGGACCCAGATACCTGACCCATAGAAACTGTGAAATGATAAATATATGTTGTTTTGAGCCACTAAGTTTGTGATAATTTGTTGTGCAGGACTACTTAATACAAAGGACAACCCAAATAAGATAAAGGTGAGGCATTTAATCCAGGAATTTGGTGATGAATTTGGGATGACCTGTTCGAGAGAAACTGAAGCAGAATTCTTTCTGCCACTTCAGTTATAAATATGGGAAATATATAGGCATAGAGCTAATGTCAATTATTTTCCAAGATTACAGACAACTAAACAAAATGTTGATTTCACGATTTTTTTTCCAGAAACTTGTTCCCCTAGAGAATCTGGTCTAATTGATTTCGGGTGGAACGTAAGCATCGGTGTTTTTCAAAGTTGCCCAGGAGATTCTACTGTGCGGGGCTGGGTGGACAGCCATTGGGCTTCTTTGTGGGAAGAAACATGCCCCTCCTCAGTCTGTTGTGAATAGTATTAGAAGCGTCTTAAGTAAAAGTGGGCTTTAGAAATGCTAATGTCATTACTAAGTGAATGGGGAGAGAATGCCAGGCCTGCCAGGATAGATCTGGAGGTTTTAACCAAGTGGAAAATGGGAGTAAAGGGTGAAAGGAAGCAGCCTAGAGAAATTCTGAGAAGTCCAGGGGCCGTTGAATGAACTTGAAGGGCTGGTATTGCTCAGATTCTTCTTGATAAAACTTGATTGCAGGGCAAGTTACTCTCCTCCAACTTGCCTGAGTCCCATCTAAGTTGTCGGAGGATTCTCTTCTTCCCTCTGGCATCCATATTCTGTCCAGCAGGTTTTATTATTGTTGTGAATTATTTCTTCCCCATGTCCTTTCTGTCCACTAGAAAAATTTCCTTAAGTTGGCAGCTGAAAACGTTTCTGGCTCAGGGGGAAGGTTTCTAAAGAGAAAAAAAATTCCTGAACCATATGTAGGAGATGGTAGATCAGGGTCTGGAAATATACTTGGGGATCTTCTATGCACCCATAGAAGGTTACCAGGAAGATCTCAGGCTAACTGGGCAAGACGTGTGACTTTGCAATCAGTGGCTGAGATACTGGATTAGAGGAGCTATCCATAAAGAACAAATAACTAACCATCCTAAAGGATGGTGCAAGACAGGGTCAACCAGGGTATGCTGCAGTAACAAACAGTATTAACATCTCAATGACTTAAAACAACAAACAGGTTTATTCCTACCTAAAACTCCATAATTATCTCAGTTTGGCCACAGTGGTTGGGAGGCTTTTCTCCATGTCCTTCTGTCAGAGCCTGGTTGATGGAGCCTCTACCATCTAGAGCCTTGCTAATAAGTGTCAGAAGAAGAGGGGACTGGCTCTTAAAGGCTTCTGCCAGGAAGCTGCATGTCTCCTCCCATTCACATTTGATTGGCCCAGGCAAGTAGTAGGGCTCTAGGTAACTCAAAGGGTCAGGCAAGCGCAGTCCTACCCTCTACCCAGGAGAGGAGAAGTAAATATTTTGGGGATATAGCACTAGTAACTACCATAAAGATTTAGCTACCCAGAGTTTCTCTGAGGTCATAGACTTTGCAGGACCACAGGAATACCGCAAGGGGTCCACGAATCCACACTGGCTAAAAGTACTGTCTATAGACCCCCAAATGACCATATATTGGACAAATGCAATTCTTTTTGAAATAGCTAAAGATGTGCTTGTACTGAATTTCAAATTATTATCCAACTGATAGAGTATTTCTCAAAAGATTTCAGAACAAAGGTCCTCCCTTCTCGCTCCTCCCAAGCAGGAACCATCAATTATAGGTGAACATTCAGAAAGTAATCACCTCTTAATTCAAATTAATTTTTACCAAGTTGGCCACCACAATTTCAGGGTATTCAGTATTGATTGCAGCTGAGAGATTTTACTCTTGTATTCCTTTCAAAGAACTTGTGTGAAAACTACAACTACATAATATTATACAGAAGAAGGTTTTTGGAGTTAAAAAAAAACAGCGCCCTTGTGTTTGAGAAGATTGGGAACCACTGAATTAACTATTTAGCTGAATCAGTTACAACTGGCGATGATGAGACACATGTTGCATGAGAAGTGAAGGGTTGATTGAGATAGACACTCCGCCTGCACCATATAGTACCTGCCGCTACATATGAAGTACACTTGATGGTTTCGTCGATCAAGTTTTGCCACACCTTCCAGGATCTACCTACATGTAAGTTTGCCTTTGAAACTGCAGGGCAGTAGGGACTCTCCAACTCTTTATTATGAAGAAGTATGAAACATTTCTTTGTACCTTTTAGCTGCAATCAATACCGAATACCCCGAAATTGTGGTGGCCAACTTGGTAAAAATTAATTTGAATTAAGAGGTGATTACTTTCTGAATGTCCACCTATAATTGATGGTTCCTGCTTGGGAGGAGCGAGAAGGGAGGGAGGACCTTTGTTCTGAAATCTTTTGAGAAATACTCTATCATGTTATTTTCTTCCTGCTTTTGAATTCGCCCTGCATCCAGTTCCTTTCATTGGTGCTGGGTGAAAAGATGTTGAATACAACCAGCATATTCTGAGGGGCCACTCCCCCTGCACCTGTTCTTTTCTTCTGATAAAGACTGGCCACAAAGGAACCAAGTATGAGGAGGAGAATTCTCAGTTCTTTCCCCTCCTTACCATTTCCTCAGTCTCTGGAATTTTCTTACACTATTGGTTATGCCATATGATATCCTGCAGAACTCCTTCACCCACGAGAATTTTCCCTAGGCTTGGAACTCAGCATCCACCTGTGTGCTGCCTGATGATTCAAAAGCAGGGTTCCTCTTTTAGTGAGCTATTTACAGTTTTGAAAAATTCTGCCTGGGATAGAGAAATAGAGAACAGTCCCATGAAATTGGCATCTTTTAGTAATTTCTGCATCAGATGAAAGGGAAGAATTTTCCAAATACAACTGGACATGCCACAAAGAGAAAAATAAACTGGAAAACAACTTAAGCCCTCCAGTGCAGGTGTGTTGGCAGAAATTTCCATATGACTTTCACATGATTCCTGGAGCTGAAAGAAAAAAGTTAGTACTAAGAGCTCTTGAATGGAGAAGAGGGATATTAAGGAATGTCCTCTTAACTGTTGAAACCTAGTTTTTATTTCTGATCATAAAAGTGACCTAAAAATTGTAAAAAAAGACTTGACAAATAAGGAAAATAAAAAAAGAAAATGCTTCCTCCAGTAATCACATCACTCAGAGATAATGCCTATTAACATCTTGCTGCATATTTTCCCAGCACATCTTCTATGCATAAAAGCATGTATTTTAAATTAAATTTTATTGTGCTGTTTCTGTGTTTAAGGTACCAGATTTATGGCTGTAGATTTAACTTTAGTTTATTATTTAAATACTCTTTTATTGGTCTTGAATGTCTTTTATCAGACAGGGACGAAGAGTGGTACGTTAAATACTCGCTTGGGCAGCAGCCATACTAAAATTGGAACTGTACAGGGAAGATTTTTTTTTTAGGTTCCTATTCAACTCTTAAAACTCAGACAAAATATCACCTATGTCTTTTACTTCATCTAGCTTCTTTTCCCCCAAAGTCCTCCTTTATCTGGAAAAAAAAAAAGTGGTATGTTAAAAATATCCAATCCAAGAATTAATGTATCAATTTATTGTATTTTTAATATATTGTGTTCTCTATATTTTAATTTTTAACATTTAAAGGTATACAACTGATATACCTTTACTGTGTGTTATAGCTTTAAATAAATCGTGAAGGTATTTTGCAAAATACAAAGGCTTTAAATATTATTTTTCTTATTTACCTAGTAAAGGATGCCTATTTTGGGGGGAAAAAATAGAATTCAGAAGATAAATTGAGGATTGTGACATGGAATGACGCTTGTTTAATTTTTTTGGTTTGAACTGTACTTTGAGACTAAAATTTTTATCCTTGCTTTATTACATTTTATATTTGTTCACTACATTTTTGCTTTTATTTTTGTTTTTAAACAAACTATAGTTTTTTGGGGGGAGGGGAAATGATGGTATGTGTGTCATAAAAGGAGAGAGTTGGATTTTTTTAACCTGATCAGAGACTTTACTTTTCATACCTTTACCTTTCATATACTTTCATTTTCACCGATTTGAGTTTCATGATACGATACCTGCATCATAAGTTTATGTTTGTTTCCCCGTGAAGCTTCTTTTTACTCTTTCACTACGTGAACTCTCTTGGCTGGTCTTTTTTTCCTCCAGGACAGAGATTCTTAATCTTAGTTCTGAGAGACCCCTGGATATGAGGGATTCTGAGGATTTCCTGAAATAGTGCAAAATCCTGCGTGTCTGTCTCTGCATCTGTGTGTGTGCGCGCATGCGCACGCATGTGCAAAGCTACATGCCAGATGAGCATTTATTTGAGGAAAAGGTCCACACCTCTCATTACATTCTCCTCTCCTCAAATCTCTCACACATCCCTCCTTTCTCACTTTCAACTGCTGAGAAAATAGAAGCAACCAGTAGAGAATTTGCCTCACCCGCCCCACCCCTTCTACCAACCTACCTGTTGAAGGACCACAGGTCTGAAGGCTGTGGAAGAAGGAGCCCCTATTTGAGAGGATGCAGGAGATTTGTGTCTCCAGGCTGAGCCGTCCCAGTCAGAGCAAGAATGTCAGAGGTGTTCGGGGACACATCAAGCATGCCGAGGGGTGCTGAGGATGGCCGACTGTGAGTTCCAAGGGGCACAGCAGAAGAGGGGGCTGATGAGGAGGGGCAGGAGGGATGACGTCAGCCAGGGCAGGTACAGGACCAGCAGGATAAGGTTCTGGGAGGTGAAGGGAAGCCTGGGAGTCTGGGCTTCTGCGGCAAATGAGTAAGTAGGTGAAAAGGGCCCAGGGAGACTAGTCCTGAAGGTTCCAGGGCAGACCGTGGTGGCCAGGCTGAGATGCTGGTGAGGGGGGAGGGGCAGCACCTGCCAATGCAGGTGTGGAGGCTGGGGGGGGGGGTCTTTAAATAAGTTTTTTTTTTTAATTAAAAATACAGCCTCCACAGGTCTACCATCTCAAGAGAGCTAATTTCTTATTTTGAAAAAAAACCTTCCATAGATACACGTTTTGTATGTTACAAGATAGCGCACCTGTTGTTCTAGTAAATTTAACTTATTGCTACCATTGAGGCATGTTTTCTATACTTCTACACAGTTTTCAAAATTAAATAGCTGCTTGAGACCCCATGATAGTGATGGACCACAGTTTCCTGAGACATTCCCAGACACTGGACACCCGTTTCAATTTGCTTCGCATTATGAGCGGGAGCTCTGAACCCCACCGAGCGTGCAGCTTCTCAGGCATCCGGAACCCACCTGCAGGGGGACCACCTGCCACCCCACTAGTGCCAGGACTTGACCCAGCACCACTGCCACCATCTCACCATGGTTGATCCGCAACATGGATGTGTAGGCATCCTGCCTCAGGTGCTCAGTTTCGGGGGCTGGAGGAGGCCAGAACCAGGCTCAACTATCTTGAGGGGAATCAAAGTGAGATGGGGGCGAAGTGTCTGGCATCTGCTTAGGAAACAGGTCCCATGAGCTGAGAATTTCCCAAGCACACAAGAATGTACCCAGGCTGCTGGGCAAGTGGGAAGACGTCAGATGTGCAGCTGGTGATGAATGAGCACACAGGTTAGGGGCAGCCTGGTCAGCATTAGGGTAATGTCATCTGGAAAATTTAAAAATCTACATGAATAGTTAGAAAATGGTATCTCAAGATTACTTTAATTTGTTTGGCTTTAATCACTAGAGAGAAACCACTTTCTTCTTTAGTTTTTCTGGATTTCCTTTGGGCTTCATGGGACTTCATTCTTTATTCATCTTGGAACACCTGTGCTTAGCAGACTGCCTGGAACATACTGGATGCCAGACAAATATTTGATGCATGGGTGGAATGGAGGTCAAGGAGACATTGCTGGCGCTGGCAGAGCCTGTCCCTGCTGAGTCCCAGAGCTGTGTGTCCCTGCTTCCTGGACATGGGGTCCTGAGTCCCCTCAGGCAGACGAACTTCACCTTGCCCCAGGTTCAAACCCATCGTGTCTCCATTTCTACCCCAGTCTCTTCCTACGTACTTCCCAAACGCCTGGAGGATTGAGGTGGGATCACTCCTTCCCAGCCTTTCCCTAATCTGCCATCCTCCCCTTTTCAGAGGCTTCTTTCTTTCTTTCTTTCTTTCTTTCTTTCTTTCTTTCTTTCTTTCGAGAGCAGGGGGAAGGGCAGAGGGAAAGAGTCTTTTTTTTTTTTAAAGATTTTATTTATTTGAGAGAGAATGAGAGAGAGCACGAGAGGGAAGAGGGTCAGAGGGAGAAGCAGACTCCCCGCCGAGCAGGGAGCCCGATGCGGGACTCGATCCCGGGACTCCAGGATCATGACCTGAGCCGAAGGCAGTCGCTTAACCAACTGAGCCACCCAGGCGCCCGAGGGAAAGAGTCTTAAGCAGGCTCCACACCTACCATGGAACCTAATGCGGGGCTCAGTCTCATGACCCTGAGATCATGACCTGAACCCAAATCAAGAGTCAGATGTTTAACCGACTTAGCCACCGAGGCGCCCCTGGACTCATCTTTCTAAAGCACTGTTCTGATCCTGTTATAGTTCTGTTCTGAAATCTTTCCTGGTTCTCCATCTCCATGCAGGAAAGAGCCTAAAATCCATAGTTTTTCATAAAGAGCCCTTCACAATCCATCATTTCCTCTCTCTGGTTCCTTATCAAATCACCCCCCTGGCCCCTCCCCCACAGTCTTGCCCCATGCACCCCACACTCCAGCCACGCAGAAGGCTTAGTGACACCTGAGAACACCATGCACTTCCATGCCTTTTTGCCTTGCTCATGCAATTCCCTCTGTGTGGAGTGTTTCCACTTGCATGGCCCAAGAAGTGTTTCCACTTGCATTGCCCAAGAAATTGACTTTATAAAACCTGAAGTTTGCCTTGGGTTTTCTCCCTCAATTCTCTTCCAGCCTCAACCCCACAGAATCAATGGCTCTTCATTCAAATCCCCTCAGCCCTTAAAAGTACTGCATAATGTGCACACATTCTGTGTGTGTGTCTTTGTGTGTCTGTGTCTGTGTGTCTGTCTGTGTCAGAACTCCCTTAGGGCTAAATAGGTAAACAATTCATCTTTGCATCACCAGAGCCTGGTTCATTGCCTGGAGCACAATCAGCACTGAGGTTAGTATGATATTGTAGGATTAAATGTAATCTCTCACTTTTTTCACCTGTTGCAATACTCACTGGCCTTTCTTCACCAATACCTATGTTCTCATCTTCCACATACCCCACATTGAGCTAAAAGCAAATGCAAAGTCAAATTTTTCCCGCATATTAGGCTCTGAATTTTACTTTCACGAGGAAGAAAATTTCTCATGATTCTGTCTTTGAAGCAGATGACCTCTCGGAGAAAATGATGCCATTGTGCGGCAAAAGTCAGGAAGGCTGAACGCTATGTGAATGCCAACCAGGTTATCCGTGTTCACAATCAGATCTACCATCCCCACGCACAGGATGATGTTGGTTTGACCTCAGCAGAAATCAGATCTGCTCTACATGGTGATGATGATAGCAAACATATGGAATTGATTAAATGAATAAATAACCCTACTTAGTTTTGCATAAGAATATGTGGTACCCAGGTCAAAGATAATCCCTAATTTTTCTATGCATAATAGATTCCAAAGTGTAAACATCACCAGTAGCCTGAACCAAACTAGATGCTTTAAGTCAACAGTCAAAGGTGTGATTGTAAACTTGGAAATATTGACAATGTTTGTGAATATCACTTCTCTAAATTAGGTGAGAGGTCCAAAGCTGATGTGGGTGCCTAATTTATCTGACATCTCAGTCTCGAGTCTTGGTCAGCCTCAGAAATTTGATCACAGTCCTTTTCCTACTTCTCAACTGTAGATAATTCTCTAGATTTGGTCTGTTCTTTTTTAACTTATAAATGTAACACAGTGTCAGATAATCCCTCAGAAACTAGTCATTCTCTGCTAAAATGTCTTGAGTTATTTCTCTCTGAAGCCACAGCATTTCACATTGGTTAACGTCTCAAAGTGATTTCTGCCAATGGAAATTTTCTTTCACTCACTCATTTTGCAAAGTTTTAAGAGGCATTCATTCAGTGATTGCTGACCTTGGATCACTGGGGTCTCTCCCTTCTGTCTGAACCTGGCTAGACCGGGGCACTAGGACCCAGAACCAGGGTGGCTGGTGGGTGTGTGAGGTGGAGAAATTCTAAGCATCAGGCCAACAGAGGAGGAGGCCAGGAAAGGCATGATGTCAGAAAACAGGCATAGGGCCACTGGACAAGGGAGGAATTGTGGTAACCTTCAGCATGATTCCCTGAAATGGCTTGAATAGCATCCCCCCAAAAGATATGTCCAAGTCCTAACTCCAGGTCTCTGTGAATGTGACCTTATTTGAAAACAGGGTATTTGCAGATGTAATTAAGTGAATGATCTTGAAATGTGACCATCCTGGATGGGTCTGGGTGGGCCTTAAATCCAATGACCAGCATCATGAAGGAAAGGGGAAGGAGATCAGAAACACAGAGACTCAGAAGGGAAGGCCATGTGAAGACGGAGGCAAAGATTAGGATGATGTGCCGAGCAGCCAAGGGACATCAAGCGTTGCTTGCAGCCACAAGAGACTAGAAGAGAGTGTGGAACAGATTCTATTTCAGAGGTTCCAGAGAGAATAACTCTCCTGACACCTTGATTTCAGACTTCTGGCCTCCAGGACGGTGAAGAGAGTAAAGTCACAAAGTTTTTGGTCATTTGTTTTGGCCGTCCTATGAAATTAACACCACCCACCCCCATGTATTGACACACTTCTCATGCACAGGATGCTCCAGAATTGTAAGCTTCATGATAAAAGGGCCTTGGTCTTGTTCCCTCTGTATCTCCAGTCCTAGAGCAGGGACTGGCATTTACTAAGGGCTTACGCAAGATTGGTTCAATGAACAGAATAAAATCTGTTCTTCCCGCCTCACTCTAAAATAGATTTTTAAAAAACCCTAGAGGTAGAGAATTGGAGGTCCTTTCCTAGAGACTCTAATAATATAAATGTTTGGGACTGACCATCTTGAATATAAGAATTGGCACTTAGAGAAGGTTAAGTAAACTTTTATTATCTTTATGTCAATAATTAATAACAATTCTGTTGTATTTCTCTTCAGGAGCAATGTTGCCGGTAAATACGATAGGTTCGTGATTTAGCTAAAATAAGACATTCATTCATTCATTTTTCTTTCAATCAACAAATATTTCCAATATTTCTGAAGCACTGTAACAGAGGTAAGCATTTTGCTCCAAGGAAGGATCCAAGACTACAACAAATAGGGACTTACAAAACAGCCTAGCAGAAGAAGAAATGGCAGGGAATCAAATAAGGCACTTGCGTATCACCGTGAACCTAGGAAGAGTGGGGGAAGGGTAGCGCAGCGTGGTGGTCACAGGTCACGTGATCAGTGTGTGTCCTTGCAATCCGCCAGGAAGGTCAAAGGGGCAGGGACCACCTCTCTTCTTGCTCACCTCTATTTCCCTAACACCTATTTCTTTTCCTAGTCCAGATATATTTTATTAAAGAAGAAATAAATGGTATCGTTCCATCGTCTAGAATCCCAAGTAAAGTACTTCCTCCCTCCCACCCTGGCCCTTCCTAACTGGTTTTCATGATAGGAGGAGAAATGCATCCTTCTCCCCAAATCAGAGATCCTGAATCATTAGCCAGCATCCCTGGCAATCAAAGGCAATATGAAGCCAGACAAAGGCCATTCTCAAAGACATGGAAAACTTCATGTAGTAAAAAAGAAACTTCATCCAGGGAGCCACCAGCATCCCGCCAGGCCATCTGCTTTGGCAGCCTTGGCACCTGTTAAAACATGTGGCAACTAAACAGAGCCCTTGTCTACAGTCACAACCGCTGTGAGCTAGATGGCGTCTGCCAGCCCAAAGAAAAAGGTCATCGAGGCAAAGGTTTGAGTAGCCACGGTTTAAAAAATGTTTATTATTTCTGACTTTGGTGATATTACTCAAAAAAGTATATATGGGTAGTTATCAATCAATTGGTGCCATCATGAAGCACCTCTTAAATGGACCATATGGCGCTCAGCCCTGGGGGAAGCGCAGAAAAGGAGCTGAGATTTCTGTCCTCAAGGTAGCTTCTCACTGGGTAGGGAGACAGGCCTCTAGGGCACATTTGCATCTCTGCTAACAGTATCCATTCTCCCTTCTTCCGTGAAGGCGCTCTCCCCTGCCCTTTGGTCCTTGTGCTTCTGGGAGATCTGACTCCACCCCTACTCAAGGTCTGAATAGAAGTCAATCTCCTTCCCACACTGCCCTGGCCATGGGCTATGAGATTTTGACTGGAAGTGTGGTACCAAGGTCTTCCTATCTCCCGCTGCACTGGAAGCTGGAAGGACAGAGTCCTGGGAGATGCTAGCAGTCACCTTATGCCCAGGTGAGGCCATAGAATGAAATCGACACTGAACGTTTGGAACTGAGAAATGGAGAGAGGAAAACTGGATCTCAGGCACAACATTTGAACCCTGGATCAAGACTTGCCTGAAATGAACAACCCTCCTGGACTCTGTTCAGTTGCAAGAACCAACAATTATTTATTTATTTATTTATTTGTTTGTTTATTTGTTTATTTATTGCCTAAGTCAGTTTGGTTTGCATTTTTGGTCACTTGCAAGCCAAAGAATCTTTTTTTTTTTTTTAAGATTTTATTTATTTATCTGAGAGAGAGAGAATGAGAGACAGAGAGCACCAGAGGGAAGAGGGTCAGAGGGAGAAGCAGACTCCCCGCTGAGCAGGGAGCCCGATGCGGGACTCGATCCCGGGACTCCAGGATCATGACCTGAGCCGAAGGCCGTCGCTTAACCAACTGAGCCACCCAGGCGCCCCCAAGCCAAAGAATCTTAACTAACATAGAGACACTGCCTATAAAATGGAGTGAGCAATAAATGTCAAAGGTGAAGAGAGCCGCCATTACGGGCTGGGGCGGGGGTGGGGGGGGCGGAGTAACAGCGGAGGCCGAAAGAGGATGTCTGGGCTCCTGACCGGGACAGTGTGGCTGAGGGGCATCCTGAAGAGCACAGGTGGGGACAGTATGAGGTGGGCTGATGCTACTTCATTGGGTAGCTGAACAATGAGTTTGGAATTTAACCTGTGGCCCTTGAATCTTTTGTGCTGAGTAATGACCTGATGAGGAGGAAATTGATCCTTAAGGATCATCCATTTTGTCAATCAGCTCTCCACACCATTAGAGGAGAGGGCCAGGTCAGCTTGAAAGGCAACTTAATCTTTGTTTGTTTAACCATCCTTTGTACAGGCTTTTAGCACATTATAGGAGACTTTCATTGTACTGTTCTCTTTGGTAACAGGACAGCAAACACAGCAAAGGGCCCTCACCTTGCCCAGGAGGACAAAGAGCTAGGAGAATGTACCATGAGCACCCAAGAAAGATGGCAGTAGCCTTTAATAACCATCTAGGCGGCTTGGGGGGATGTCAGGCCTGACGGTCAACTGCTCTGCTGGCTTTGGATGAATCTTCGTCTCGAATGTGCATCTAACACCAGGTGGTCTTTTTTTTTCTGGGGGACTACCCAGGCCAGAGTCTCAAGTCTAATAATTAAAGAATCCTTAAATAAGAGCTTCTCAACTTCACTCTCCCAGAAGGACATGGAGTGCTTTAGGCATTTGACTGTGGCTCAAACACATTCGATTGAAACCAGGCCTGCAACTTGTCTCTAGAATATTCCTAAGTGAATCTCCTATCATTACAGAGTCCTGCTTATAAATTGGGGGCAGAAGTGGGAAAATCAAAAGGAATGTTTATATTTCTCTTTTAGTAGATGTGCAGACTCTCTGACTCCAGCAGTGGGGTAATTATCTTTCAACAGCAATTAATTCTGAAGTTGTAAAACATATGAGCAAACCGTTCCTTTTCTATGTAGCTTTCGTTTTAATATACCATTATGAAGAGTGAGAAAAAGACCTCCTTGAGGATAAAATTCCAAAGGAGAAGGAAATTATTTCAGAGGGACCGACAGAAATTGTGTAGGGTTTTAAGGATCACATGAGACTCACAGTGGTATTATGTGAAAAAAAATGCCAGAACATCTGTTACGTTAAATATAACAACAACAAAACCCAAATCAATCTCTAGTGAAGAAAAAAACCCAAAAAACTCGTGATAGATGATCGTGGGGCTTCTGCCTTCTCTGAAGGGAAACTGGCAGAAGCCCTGTGGTAGGAATAGGATTGGGGCACAAGTAATAATATATGAAGGAAGCGATGTCAACTTCCAGGTCAGCTAGCTCAGCCCTCTCACGCCTGGCATATTTGTGCAACTAATCCCGAGTCACCTGACAGCCGGCTCCCAAGGAAGCCAGCTGTCAGTCACATACAACTTTGTTCTTTCTTGTTTTCCTCATTGTTTTCAATAGAAGCATTTTTCTATTAATAAGAAAAGTGTGATCTGATTGGTGACAAAAAAAAAAAAAGCCACACACACGTTGTCAAGTCAGTCTCCTTCCATTCATTTTAATGCGGAACCATGCCATTTGAGATGAAGAGACTTTAATCTGGTTAGCTATTAAGAAATAAACAGATGAAATGCTAAAATCATAGCAAATGTTTAAAATCCAGATTGGCTCAATCTGACTTATAAAGTTTTTGAATAATTTTCTAAATACAGCGAATACAGGCAGACTCCCATCTCCCCAGGAAATGAAATGCTCCTGTTCTGGTTCAATCTGAGAAATCTCAGCAGCATGTAATACACATAGAATGTTTGTGGAAATTTACCAGATTGGAAGTTTAAGTTGGACTAAACAGTAACAACCTGATGGATTCTTTACATCTTAAAAGCTTCTTAAATAACTGGGTAATGAGCATCAAGCATCTCCAAGTCAAATGTGATGATGTGATGTTTTGCCACTTTTAAGGTAAAGAGTCTGTCCCTTTTGGAACAGAGTAGCTGGAACCTCAGAAAGTTAATCGAAATAAGAGGAGACTGCTAAATGATCTCCAAAGCAATTTGTCACACATTATGTAAAAAGAAGAGTCATAATGGGTTCTGTGCCCTTGGCCTAGAATGTTCCAATGATCTAACCCCTGCTGACTTCTCCAAACTCATTTCAAGTCTCTGATGCCCTGGCTTACCACACTTCAGATACAATGACCTTCTACTCGTTTATTTCTTTCAAGTGTCAATTTTTCCTACAGCTCCCATTGTCTGGAATGTTCCCACTCAACTCTTCACTTGGCTAGCTTTTTCTCATTAGATTTCAGACTGTCATCTCTTTCAGTGGACCTCTATTGTGTACGCCTTCTGGGCATTTCTCCCCACTTCTTTTGGTAGCAAACTCCAAATTTTCCTTTGGAGTAATCAACCTGCCCTACCCTTAGTCAGTGAGATTTTGGAGGAAGAGGCTTAACCCTTTCCAAGAAGCTCCAAGGCATATAATCTAGCTGTGGCTACAGTGATTGGTTCAGGGACTGGCCTGCAACTTATGACTGGCCAATGTGGATCAGCCTCTGAAGTCTTTCTGGAACCAGTGAGAAAGGTACTCTCTTTCCACTGGGCCAGCTAAATTGGTAGGATGTGAGCTTGGAGTTGCAAGGGCTACCTTTGACATCACAGGAAGAGACTGGGTGGCCTTGGGGGTGGTGGTAGTAGAGAGGAAGGGGGAGGCAAGAAACAGAGGGCAGAACAGAGAAGCACATTCCTCCCAATGACATTGATTAAGATCTCAAGTGCAGCCATGCCTTTTCCCTTCTTCTCTTCCCTTCCTTTCCTGTCCCTTCCCTTCCCTTCCCTTCCTTCCTCTCTCCCTCCCTCCCCACCCCCTTGCTTTCTTGGTTTCCTTTAACTGGTTTGAGTTGGTTTTTGTCACTTGCAAGCCAAAAGCCATGGACCGATAGGTTTCCTCAAAGAGGACACCTCTGCCTACAGTATCTAGAACAACTGCTTGGCCCCTTCTCCTTATTCGCATGGCACACTGGGTTTTTAAAAATAGCTCAAATCACAATTTGCAATTACTTTATGGTTTATGTGTTTATTGTCTATCTCCTTATCCTTCCATAAGGTGTATGCTGCATTAGATCTGAGATGCCAGACTAAGGAGATTTTATTCTCTAGGCACTAGGGTGGCACTGAAAGAATGTGAGCAGAGTAATGATCAAATCTGAGCTTTGTGCTTAAAAAAATTAAAAAAAAGAAAGTACAAAAGCAATGAGGATGAAAAGTCAGACGTGGCTGAATAATAAGAGAAACACTGGGTGTCTCAGAAGTCTGTATCTGCTGCTTCTATAACAGAAGACCCTTACATGTTAGTAACCAATATGGTTATCACAAGGGGTCAGTTCATGAAAGAGGAACCTTGAATTCCAAACCTTGTGCAGCACTGAGCCTAGGATGGTGGTGAATGGTTTCGGTGGTGGCAGCCGGACCGCGTAGTCCATCAGATGAGCCTTGGGAACTGTGTGTAAGTAGTGGTCCCCAGAACTGCAAGCTTTATTTATGCTGGTATTTGGTGAGATCACTGAGTGAGTCAGGAAGCAGGGAGGATCTCATGGAAATGGTCATGAGCTTTCCATGTCATCAACTTGGGGATATTTAGGGGAGAGGTGAGATTTCAGAGACTCTGTAAGTACTGTGGGTGTGGAGCTCTTACAGGGTGCTGGGTGGGACTGGGGGACGTCAGGCCTACAGCACTGTGTCCGAGGGGGTAGGGAATTGGCTTGACACTTCCCTGTTTCCTGCCTAACACCACTACTTGGGATGGATGGAAGAATCGCACCTCTGTCTTTCTGGCTGATGTTTTAGATCAGGATTTTAAGACTTTAGTACACATCAGAATAACCTCGGGGGCGGGGGGAGTCTTCTCCATTTAGCTTCCTCTTAGAAGGACCCTCTGCTTGGTGTAATGCTCTGCAGTTGCACTTTTAAAATTCTTAATAATGTTTTAACGTTATTTAACATTAACAAGGGGCTCCAAATTATCATTTTGAACTGGGCCTCATAAATTATGTGGTTGGTCCTGCTTGGGGGAGTTTGTAAATGCAGATCCCCAGGACACGCCCGCAGGGCATCTTATTCCAAAGGTCTTTATGGGTCTCAGAAGGTCATTTCTAGCACCTAGCCCGTGTGATTCCTTTACTGTCCACCTTTAGAGTGATAGTTACACTAATATACACTAACTATAGGTTCACTTAGTCCACACAGGGAGTTAAAGAAGTTTTCCTAAGAATAGCTGAGGTCTGAGAGCACAGAAAGGGCAGGCCCTACCATTTCCACTAAACGGGAGAGAACCTTGTTCCCAGTTGCCTTGACTACAACTTCTTTCTGTCTTGGTGCTGTCATTTCTCTAATGATCACTGCAGTGCTTAAAATCTCCAGATCCCTCACTTGTTAAGAGGTCCCTTCCAGAGAAATTCAGAAAGGATAGGATCACTGTCATCCATTGACCAAAAAAGGAGAAGGGCTCAAAGATGCCAAAATTCATGAGCTAAAAGAATCTCGTGGTAACTGGTAGCGATGGCTAATATAAAGGAGTTGTCCTTCCAGCCCTTTCCTTAGCTGACTTCACCCATCACGGCCCCAGACATCACTAAGCAATCACAGGACTTGTTTCCACTGAGCCCCGGCTTGGCCCCAGATCCTCTTCTCAATCCCGGCAGCCCCCACCCGTGAACCAGACTTGACAATACAGGTGAGAACTCTTTCCCAGTCTATCAGCTGCAACGGGGAATGGGAAGCTGAGGCTGAGGGGAAAAGAGTTCCTTTTTTTTTTATTTTTTCAGGTAAAATAGAACCTTTAAAAGGATCACTCCTTTTGAGGATAAATTTACTTACCAGCTGCCTGTGTTGAAAATAAACAGAAACCCAACACTTTCAGGGGAACGATATTATCACTGGCCCTCCTTCCCTTGGGGAAGTTGAAACTCTGGGGCCCTCGAAGGAACTTGACCACCTTTGATAGGAAAAGTACTGGGTAATTTTTATACTTAGTTTAACCAATTGCATGGGGTCCTCTTTGAATTGGACAGTTGGGGGCGGGGATCTACTCCATTTAGCTACATTTATATTAACTACTACCCTTCCAAAGGAGATGGAGGAATTCACATCCTTAAGTGCACGTGGTACCTGCTACGTTACCTCTGAAATCAGGATCTCATCAAGACCCGACAGCACATCTTGAGAACTGTCTCACCAAACTGACATTCCTCTGAACTTAGCGTTCAGTTCAAAAATGTCACACATACTAAAACTCACTTGAAAGTATATTAAATTCCAATACCCTGCTGTTGGTTAGAGAGGCCAGCCGATTCTGGGATTCAGAGCCCTGGTTCCAGCCACGGCATTATTGAGCACTTCATCAGGGCACAAGCGATTTCTCTCAAACACAAGCTTATTTGGCCACTTCTCACAAGATGTTGGGGAGGAGGGGGGCAGGGAGGGGGTGGCAAGGCAGCAGTCAATCCAGCCTTCACAGAGGCATCCTTGGAGCTTTGTGGCTCATGCAGTGATGGCGTTTGAAATGGAAAAACAACCCCTCCAAACAAGCAAACAATAACAAAATTCCCTTTGGCCTTTTCTATCATGTTCTATGTATTTCTCTAACGTTCTGAACGTTATAAGGCCTTATGCCAGGATGTGTGTTGTATTGGCAGCAAAGCCAGAGGGAAGGTCACAGGGGACACAGACACGTGAGCAACAGTTTACAAATTTCAGGCAGGAAGTTGCTCAAGCTGTGAAATCCCTCACCTCAACAGTGTTTAATAGAAAGAGGAGACATTTTCCCGCATCCGCTGCACCAAAAATCTGTGTGTTAGAGGTACATGTGCAAATGGCTAGAGGAAGGTGGGAAGGAAACACAGCTCCCAACCCCACCATGCACACAACTATGAAAGTGGTCATCTTGGCAGGGAGACCTGGATCAGGAATGATGCTTAAAGAGAGTTCCGCTCTTTCTTTTTCATGTTTTCATCTTTCTCAAGGAAAATGGACTCAGGTAGAAGCTGCAACATTAAACATTACTTTCATAAAATATCTTCTATGATCTTCAGATGGACATTTCATGTCCAGACCTGCCCCTTAACCCAGCATCATGCTGGCTTTTATGGAAAATACAAAAAGCTATAGTTATAGCCTACAAATGACAACACATGACAAAGAGATGAGCCAGTGCGATAGGGAGTCCAGCCGGCTGGATGTCGTGAAGGCAGGTTGAAAACCAGACACTTCAGCTCCGGCCACTTAAGCTGTGTGGGTTCCCGGTGGAGGAGAGAGTAGTAGGCTGATGGAGGTGGTGGGTGGGATTCAGGGGCTCTAAAAGCCACTGTAGGCAGCAGCTGGGATCAGAGCGCCCCCCCGCACAGGGGTCTTGGCAGGACTTGATGAGAGTCTGTGTTAGGGCAGCAGGATGGAGGTGAGGGAGCGAGGGAAGGTAGGGGACATATGTCCAAGGAGCTGTCTGTATGTGACTCAAAGTGATACTCTGGTTTTAACTCTAGAAGACCAGGAAACCTGGTAACACCAGCTACACTACCATGTCAGAAAGAAAAGCATTTGGGAGGTGAAGGGGAAGGGAAGCCAGTGAGAAAACCAGAAGGAGCCACTGGGAAGCCAGAAGAGTTATGAGTTTCACAGACAGGACTTATGGAAGGGGGGATTTTCAAGGGCGTTCATCAGCGAGGTTCTATGGAGAGACCATAGAGAAGAGACAAAAGGATTTTTTTGTCTTCAAACACTAGGGTCTGAACTCATGCTGCTAGGTGCCTGGTGCTGTAGCTTGGAATTAGGAATGTCAGTATTGAATTCATTTGTCTATTTGTCAATTTCCCACTGCTTAATGGGGCAATTCCTCAAAACTAAGATGGGACTAGCCTTCTCAAAAGTTAGGAGAACTTCCTGCTAGAACAGTGTTTCAATCTATCGTGAGAGTAAGCTGTCAATGGGCTTATATACGGGACTATATACACACACACACACACATATATACACACACACATATACACACACACACATATGCATATGTATAGATTTTAAAAAACACAGTGCAGGGTAATCATACAGAGCCATAAAAATTCACCTATTTTCCTCTCCATGAAGTAATAATATGTTACATATTTAGCATAAGCTTCAGAATTTCTCAAATTTCTTCATTAGATGCCATTTCCAGTTAGGAAGCAGAAGTAAGGGAAATAGAGCAAAAGCTAGATATAATAAATTTCTGCTCGCTCCATGAACAATTGAGATATCTGAGAGGTTATTCAGATATTTTGTTCTTGTGAAATCAATTGAGCTCATTGCTCAGACTGAGCTCATTGCTCAGACGGTCTCAGACAGACAGACAGACTTAAATATTTACCCGTGTTTTTATTGAGTCATTTGAAAAATTGGCTCCTGCAGTTTTATGCCATTTGGGGGAAAGTCCTGGGTAAAGCTGCCATGCCAATGGAACTGGGAATAACTAGGTGATAATATAGATTAGCACCTATCCCATTTAGCCGTCACTGCATTTAATGCAAAGATCACAGTGAATTTGTAGATCTACATCTTTATGTGAGAGCATATATGTGCACTTAAGGTTAAAATATTAATAAAGTGATAAGGATAGTAGCAAATAATAGCAAAGGAACATGGCATAATAAGAAGAGCTGACATCTCTTCTGTGCGTGTTATGTGCCAGGTGCTGGATGAGATATTTTATACCTATTATCTCATTTTATCTCACAGCCGTTCGCAGGTAGATGTTGTCTCTCTCTCTCTCCACAGATGAGTCAACCAAGACTCAGAGCCCAAGGGCACCCAACTGGTGAGTGTCATTGCGATGATTTAATTCGAAGTCTGGGTGCCAAAGGTCATGTTCCTTCTAGCCCCTCTTCCTGGCCCTCTCCATTTTAGAGGAATTTCCTAAACACTGATGGGCTTTTGACTCTCTGCATTTGATTGTCTAACATTTCCAGATATTTCCAGTGGGAACATCCCAAGAACACACATGCCCCTTGATCAATGGTTTTGGACCACGCTCCCCAGAGTTTGTTCAGCAAGGTGCCTTCCTCATCAAAATGTTCTTAATTTGGGGCTGACAGAAGAGCCTAAGTCATCATCAGGTAAGGAAGGCTTACAGAGACCTTGTCCTTGTCCTCGCAGCTGTTCACAGATGCTCTTTGCTCTTCAGCCACTTCTGTAAGCCTGTAGTGGTCACCTTCATCAATGGTGACCATTCCATTCTTTCTGCTTATTCCAGAAGAAATCAAACATATCCATTTCCAATTGGTGTTAATTTTTCCTAGACTTGAGCATATTTGTAAAAGCACATTGCACCATACAAATGGCCCCCAAATAAGAAAAATCTCTGTCCTCTCTTACATTTGATTGGTGATCAAAGATTCCTAACTAGACCTTTCTTCCAGCATTGATTGTTTGCCTGGAATATGCAAATCTTCTCTCTTGCCAGGCCAGTCTTGAATATATTTACAAGGGTATTGATGCCCATTACTTCAGTTAAATATAGATTATGAATAATGGCAAATACTTTCATTCAAAGATTTTGACAATTTTTCAGATTATACTTCATATTAGGACTTAACCCCAGTCGACTTCCAACAACTTCTGAGTATATGTTCTCACACACTCTGAGTTTCATAAAAATGTACTAAATAACCTTAAAGCCCTTTATGAATAATTATGAGTTTTTAAGTTTTTGTGAATCTGCATATTAATTCTGTCCCATAAATAAAACATGAAGCAAAAATCCAGTGTGTTGAGTGTCTGGGGGATAGAAGAAGAGAAGGAAAGATAATTATCAGTTTAATGTGGGAACATACTTAACCTAAAAAATTACCTCCAAAATTGGTGACATCCTAAGTATATATAATATACAAGGATGTTTTCACTCATTTCAATAAAAAGAGAAAAAGATTTATATTGAGTCTCTGCCATTTTCACAACTCTCTCGGCAGCCCATGGTTGAAAAAACAATTGTCTGAATTTTTATTTGCTAGAGATTAGTCCTTACATATTTAGTTCCGTTTCCCTCAAGCACTGTGTGCTTCAATGCCATATATTTCACATTTCCATATTTGGTGTGTATTATTTGGTGATCCATCCACTTGTGCTGGAAGTTCCTGGGGTGGCAGGAACAGTGGCAACCATGGTGGGGATCCAAGAATATCTCTTCTAGAGTAAGCTGGTCCTGGTTTGTGCTTTAACCAGTTTGCAAATAAAAGAGTCGATGAATGACTAACACAATTATGGGCACGGTGAGCTTCTCTGATCATTAAAACTGCTCCATTCAAATGGACTCAAATGTGGTTTCCCAGGGTGCCAGGGTGGCTCAGTCGGTTAAGTGTCTGACTCTTGATTTGGGTTCAGGTCATGATCTCAGGGTCGTGAGATGGAGCCCTGCGTCAGGCTCCGTGCTCAGCGGGGAGTCTTTTGGAGATTCTCTGTCTCTCCCTCTCCTTCTGCCCCTCCCTGCCTCAAATAAATAAATCTTTTAAAAAAATGTGGTTTCCGATGCCTTCAAAGTCCACCATGTTAATGGATGTCCCTTGCAAAGGGCTCAAAGTCTTCTGCAATTTTACTAACCAAAACTTGCTTCATCCTGGCTTACCTGCCAAGCTTGGACTGTCACCTGAGGTGGCTTCTTTCTCAGGACTCCAAGCCACATTCCCAAGGATGTGTGATTGAGAGAGCTATGTGCTGTGGAAATGGATTTTGCACTGGGAATTCTGCTGCTTAGTTGGTTAAAAACAGTGTCAAAGACTTTTTGAAAACTTTCAAAAGGTCTACCTAAGTAACCATAATGGTACTGTAGATCCCCACTTAAAATGTTCTTTTCTAAACCAATTTCTACTTAAAATGTCATTTTCCCCCACTTCTTGATACCCACAGAACTGTGTGGGGCAGATGCCAGGAAGGCCTTATTATAGATGGGGACAATGAGGCAGACTTCTCCAAAGCCATAGAATTTGATCAAATTTCAAGGACCTCCAAAGATCTCATGCAATTATTGACATTCTACCACTAGCTATCTTTCTTTCCTCTTTCAATTTTCTCTCTCTTCCTCTCCTATTTTTTTCTGCCCTACTAGCCCACTTATAAGGAGTTGGGGTGCATATAAGTTTGTGGAAATAATATTTTAAAATAATACTCACACCAATGACTTTACTTCACCAACTCTGCCTGCTCCTAGCAGTAAAACATGCTCTCTGTTGCACTGCACAACCAGTGTAGAATCAATACAATCAACCGATACCCTCAGGGAATTTCCCTCAAGAAGCCAACAAAATAGTGATTTAGTGTTAAAGCTCAACAAAATATACTTAGGTTTGACAAAAGGAGCCTGGTGTTTGGCCTCATTTCAAAGTGGGTTTTAATCCCACCATTGCTCCATACTCCCTGAGCACTGTGGGTATGTTACTTAATCTCCTGGAGCCTCAGTTTCCTTATCTGTAAAATGGGGATGCCTGAAAGAGTGTTATAAGGATTAGAGATGAAGTATGCCATGACCTCTGAGTAGCCACATCTCCAAAAGGGGTCTCTGTTGTTATTATTACATAGGCTAGAGTTTCCTGATGAAAGATAAAGCCTTCTCCTCAAAATAGAAGGATACCTTCATTGTTCAATTCATTTTTTTTTTTTTTTTTTGAAGACCTTCAAATTTCCTAGCACTGTGCTTGGTGTGAGAGGTTCAACATAGAATTAGGTAAGACTTCTGGCCTTCACGAGCTCGCCGGGCAGCCAAGGACACAGAAAGACATGTACCCATCACAAGTTAGTAAACTAGAGGTTCCAACCCAGCGAGGATGGAGATCTGAATTCTAACCTTTGGGGACTGTGGAAGGCTATGAAGAAGAGAGCACCTTACGCTGAGTCTTGAACCATTCGTAGGGCTTCCCTGAGGGAGGAAGAGAGGAAAGGGCAACTGGGCAGAGAACACAGAGGAGCAGGGTCATGGAGGAAAGTCCTTGTGTTCTGGAGGACACATCCGATGTTCCCTTGTTCCCACCTTCATTGTGTAGACACGCACTGAGCACCTACTATGTACTATGTACTGGCACTGTTCCATCTTCTGGAAACACAGCAACAGGCAAGGTCCCTGCTCTCTGGGAGCTTATGGTCCAGTGGGAAATGCCAGACAAGAACAACAAACAGAAAAGAGGAGGAGGCAGGTAATGAACCAATGCTGGTTGATGGTGTGGGATTGATGGGGGGCTGCTTCAGGTGACCATCTGACCTGTGAGGGTGACATTTAAGCTGAGACCTGCTTGAATCATAATCGGGAGCCACAAGAAGATCTAGAAGAGAGGGTTCCAGGAGGAAGGAGCAGACACCACAAGGCCTTCAGGCATAACTAAAGAATGGGAGGAAAGATACATTCACCCCTTTCAAGACTGGGTTCAATAGACATTGCATATAAAAGGAGACTAAAGGATCGCCTTAATTGATTCTGAGATTCAAAAGGGGTTAGAAGTTTGCAATTTTGGAGAAATCACCTTTCCAGAAACTCCTTACAAATGTCAAGCAACAGTTAATAATTTTGACTACCATGATTTCCTCTCTCCCACCGGTTCTCCCTATTAGAAAGTGAAACACTGTTTGCAATTAAACTTGAAAGTTTATAGAATATATAAATTCAGACTCCTCAAATGCACCAATAGTTTCTAGTTCTGAAAAAAAAAAAACATGCACGAGGGGCATGGGCCTGGATAATAGTCCAAATTCAGAGAATCCACTTAATAGAGTGACAGTTCTTTTGAATACACAATAACCATTCTGTACTTTTTGTATTTAGGCCAGACTTGAGTGTGGACTGGCACTAGTATTGCTAGGTCTCTTCAATGAGTGAGTTGCTAATTCAATTTAGTAGAAAAAGGAAGGTTCTTAAAGATCTGGGTTGAGAAGAGACCTTGGCATTTTAACTGAGGGGAGTCCTCCCCGCCTAGCTTAAGCTGCATCTTAATAAAAACCTTCTTTGAGTTTATGCTCTTGTTTATAAGTCTGTCACTTAATTATCACTAATAGATATATAATAGACAATAAAATTCCTTCTTTGAGCTACATTATTGACCTCACTACTGAAACCCCCTTAATTGAATCAACATTTTATTGACAGCACACAAATCATATTTGGGCTGGTTTTCTACTCGTATTCTAAGTTAAATCTTAGATGCTGAACATTTGGTTTCTGCAGCCAACACTTTGAAACTATAATAAATTGCAAAGGCTATGTTCAGGATCAACAACAACAAAAAAAGCAATGTTTTGATCATATGCTTTCCACTGTCACAGGAAAATAAAATCCAAACTGCATCACATAACTTAACATAATCAACAAATATTGTGCTTCATTTGGAAGGGCCTGGAGCTATATTTTTCCCCTCTAAATTACAGTATTTTCAACTAACCCTTGTAGTTAACAGCTTAAGTTAATTCTGCCATGTGTAGGACTTACATAAATGCATGGACTTTATATTACAAACTCAGCTGCAGTTTAAATTATTAGGCAAGCTCTTTTCATGGCGCTCCAACACTTTAAAATCCACAGCTGCCCACACTACAAGGAGAGACCTTCATTAGATGTCATTTGCATTCCATTAACCACCAAGCAGTGGGTCAGTCATTGCCTGTCAGGCGTTCAGCTCACTCTTTTTGTGTTAATTAGCAGAGAAATAAGGAGTTAATGAAGATCTTATGATCTGTGATGACTCATCTGGTTGTTTCCGAGGATCCCACTCTGGACCACTTCAGTGCACCCTGCCCGGATGCTCTGAGCAGAGCTGGAGGGGTGTTCTCAGGGGCCTGTGGCATGGTGGGCTTTGTTAGCTCAAGATTAGAAGGAGTTAATTGCTTCAAGATTGCTGGGAGATTAGGTTACTGGGTGGGATGTATCTATGTAAGCATATGTCAGCGCTAGTTAGAAGATAGGAGACGCTTATTTTAATAAACTTATGAAAAGAAGAATTAATTTGTCATTACATTGGAAATCTTATTTTATTAACTTAATTTGAAAATGTAAAGCTCTGAAACGCCGGTTTTTCACTCACTTTCCTTCTGAATATGTATGAATCACAGATTAGTTGATGTGCAACACTGTTCATTCAGGGTGCTTTTTCCTGGAGGGTTTTTTTTTTTTTCCCCTAACTCGTTTTGCTGATGGTGTCTGGCTCTGGGGGACTGGGCTGCTTACAGTGACCTCTGGGTTCTCTTGTGCTGCGTGGAACCTGGCTACTCAGACACTCACCAGCAGTCCTGTCAAGAGAAGAGAATCCACTTCTGCCTGAGCACTAGCTGTATCCAAATGCTGTGTTTGGTACCTGTGGAATAGAATGAGAGAGAGTACAGGGTCAGTGTATAAATTAAAGCCATCAAAGATGTTTTCTAAATGCTCGCTTGATGTTTTATGGCTGTTTGGGGAAAGGTCCAAGTTGTCCTTCTGTTCTGTCTTTCTCGGGGCAGGCATGTTTATTGAGCACTTACTACATGCCAGGAATTGCTCTAAGCGCTTTATTCTTATTACCTCTCTTTAATCTTACAATAGTCTGACAACAACATAGGTAATGAGGACTAGATGAGCCTCATTTTTCAGGTGAAGTAACTGAGGCACAAGGAGATTCAGTAACTTGTCCAAGAGGACACAGTGAGGAGAGTCAGCTGTCCACCCCAGAGCCTTCTCTCCCCACCACTGCCCCACACATTTCTGTGACATGACTGAAGGAACTTGGCTGTGTCACAGTCGGGAGGGCTGAGGTTGTGGTGTCTCATTCCAGGACTGCCCCAGTGGACTGTGGGCAGGGGCAAGTGTGGGTTCAATGTCATCAGAGCTTCTGAGGTCTTGGGGTATTTTCCTGAAAAGAGGTTGGAAATCTTGAGTTTAAAATAAAATCTGATTTTTAAATATTTAAGTTTTTTTTTTAAATACTGTGCAGTTCGAGCAAGCAAACAAATCTGTGGACAACTGTTGGTGACGCCTGCAAAAGGTGGGAAATTTTTCAAGGTCATTTTTCCCCCCCCGCAAGTGCCTTGCACACAACGGGTACTCAGGAAATGGTTGAATGGATCAATGCGCAGTTGCTTGAATCCAGAGGTGGATCCCTGGTCTCATCGACACAGTGAAACACTGATTTATAGAGAGTGGGCGTTCCAAGACTCCAGCCCCCTGCACCAGGTGTCCTTATATCAGATCGGCCAAAGGACTCATCCCTATTGTGACTTTTCTATGAAGGAAGCTTGTTGGAATTATAGCGATTATAATTTCAGCAGAAACCACTTGAACCCTCTTCCTGGGGAATGTACTGGGTCCCCTTTCTTGTCTGAGGTTGATATGAATTTAGCCAAAAATAACCTTCAAAATATTTCACAACCACCTAGCCACACAAGGGTTAATGCCTGGCTCAGGAGAGTCACTAAGAACCGGCCACAGGACTGCAGGCTTTGGGGTTGGCTGGTGCCCTGCTATTTGGTTCATGAATATTTTAGTGTCACCTCTGCAAAAAATGTCTAACTGTAAAGAAAATAGAACACCTCCTCCCTCCTTCTTCCCTCCCTTCCTTTCTTCCTTCTTTCCTTCCTTCCTTTCAAACAGCTAGCTCCTAGCTAGATGCCACCCACCTCTGCATCAAGGGAAGCTCAAAAGTTTTAGTCAAGTGCAAGGCAGGTAGGCCTATGAAGGCAATGGCACCTTGCAGAGGGGATTAAGTCAGGAGCAAACCTGTGCTTGGACTAGACCTTGCATCTCCTCTCCCGGGATTAATGCTGCTCTGGGTGAGCTTCCCCGGGCATTCTAAAACCTGCCTGCCCAGTGTTTTATAACTCAGACAAAACCTGGGCATTGACTAATGTCAAAATTGCCTTTTCTTATTACTTCACTTTGCTAATATATTAAAAATTTCCAATTATCTCTTTAGCCTGCCGTCAAAAGGTTAGCGGAAGAAGGATGCAAGCTCTCTGCATTAAAAAAAAAAAAAGTCAGTAGGGAAAGGGAAGGAGTCAGACAGCTGCCCATCACCTGAGCACAGCTTCCTGGAGGCTGAGACAAGGGAACGCAGGCTCCTCGTTCGCAAATGAACTACTGTGAAGAGCAAATGGGGAAACTCTGAACTAGCTTTTTTTTTTTTTTTTTTTTTAATTTCGAGTTAGGGAATAAGTCTCCTTGGAATTAAAATGTTCCAGTCACATTTAATTGCTTGTGTATACAATAACGGGGCCTAGACCTGGCTCGTGACATTCACTGATTTGTAAGGAGCCCTAAAATAATCATGGAGAGGGTAGGAGCCAGAGGCTGAAGGCAGAGAAGACCTTACTCGCCACCCAAGCTGTAAAGACAGGTCCTAGGAAAGAGAACTGGCTTTCCAGAATATCATCTGTTTCCAAATTTCCTGACCTTTGTTGAAGAGGTAGAGCCCAAAGGAGGTCATAATAAGGCTAAAAGTAAATGCTGCATGTGTTTATTGATAATTCACGGTCACCGCTCAAGTGAGGGACAGGTCCTGGCAGAGTTGCTCTGTTCTCCCAAAGTACACCTGCTTCAATGTACTGTTTCACTGAAGTCCAGTGTCCCAATTTTCTCAGGAAAAAAAGTTGCTATGTTTCCCAGCTCCCTTCCCTAAAAATAAACCTTTTTATCCAAAATATACTGTAGATGAACATTCTCTGAGGATTCTGGCTACTTTCTTAAGAGAACTCATTCCGTTACTCAGAGATGTATTTTCTGGCCCAAACACTTGCAGGGCTCTAGGGACACAGAGTTGGCTGAGCCCATCTGTGTTGGTGAGGAAAGCACAGCCCAGTCAGAGTGTGGGGAGACAAACATAGAAACGTTAATCCATTCATTCAGTTAAGTGTTTGTTAGATATCTCCTAAGTGCCGAGCACCAGACAGGCAATTATAAAAGAGTGTGGTCAGGACTGTGCCCTGAGAGGTTTTTTACTACAGGGAGCCCAGGGAAGGAAGGAAGGAAAGAAGGAAAGAAGGAAAGAAGGAAGGAAGGAAGGAAGGAAGGAAGGAAGGAAGGAAGGAAGGAAGGAAGGAAGGAAAGAGGGACGGAAGGAAGGGAGGGAGGGAGGGAGGGAGGGGACTCCACAAAGGTGACATTTGGCAGAGGTCAGTGGTAAGTGGGAGCTAAGCAGGTAAAGAGAAGGGAATTCCAGGTAGCAGGAATGGTAGTAAAAAAAGCACAAAAGGAAGGGACAGCTGAGATTCAAGGCCCTTTATCTCTGACTGAGAGACCAAGCTTTCAAATGCTCCGTAGTCACTTTGTAGACAGTAGCCCTTCTTATCTCCAGGGACACCTTCCAAGACCCCCGGGTTGCCTGAAACGGCAGGGAGCACCCAACCCTCTACATGCTATCTCACCCCTAAACGCACATACTTGTGATAAAGTTTTATTGATAAATCGGGCACAGGAAGAGATGAACAACAACTAATAATAAAAGAGAACAATTATAACAGTAAGCATAATAACATAATAGAAGTTATGTGAATGTGGTCTCTCTCCCTCTCTCAAAATACGCATTGTCCCGCCCTCACCCCTCGTCGTCTTGTGATGCTGGGAGATGCTGAACTGCCCCTGGGATGAGGCGAAGTGAGGTGGGTGCCGTAGGCGCTGGGACCAGTGGGGCTGCTCTGACCTTCTCAGAAGGCAGATCATCTGCTTCCTGACAGTGGTTGGCTGTGGGGAAAGTGAAACCGCTGTTCAGGGGGGACTACGGTATGGTCCTCAGGCCATGAGGGTGTGATCCAGAATGTTCCATTTATCTCCGTTAAGTGCTGCAAATGCTGGCTTCCTACTTTCTGGCTTCTTGGTGGGAACAGCTGTCCCTCGTTGCCGCCCTGATCCATTGTCCCAGGATCCGCTGGTGATGAATGGGACCATTTTGAGAATCTCTTAGGATCTGAGCTAAAAGTCGGTGTTCTCTCCTTTTGGAAAAATATAAATGCTGTGTTGTTTTCTGTGTGGAGCCAGGATATGTGCCCTGAGCTGCCCACCCTCCACCCCAGAGCAGGAACTCCAGGGTGGGTGGGAAATTGCTCTGTGAACAGCTTAAATGAGGGTGAAGAGACACTTTTTTAAAAGTCTATTAAATGCTTACTTTAAGAGAGATAAAAATCTAATTTTGGATTGTTTCTGTCCACAATCTAATTTACACACAAGCTGCTGGACAGGTTGTTTCCAAATTTGGATGCTCTGTCAGGGAAGGACTGGCTAAAATACAGGCCATGTGGTCTACAAAAAAATTAAGTTTTCTGGGTCCTGGGGGTAACTCAAAGTCAGAGTAACCTTCCAGAGTGCCTGAAACTAACATATAAACCGGGGCACCTGGATGACCCATAGAGATGTATGATACACATGAAGATTCCATGGAGAGAAAACCAACGGGGTTCTCAAATATAAGCTGCAAATGCAAGGCCACAAGCCACATACCCCATAGGTGGTGTTTTGCTGCTTCTCACATGGGCAACTCTATTTTGCAGGCTCCAGTGCAAGTAGAAACAAGGATTTATCTATGTTTTGCGATGGCCAATGGTTCTTCTAAGCAACACGGGTGGGAGGTGGGGGTGGGGGGAAGACAGCTGGTTACTATGACAAGTTTTCACTGTACGTGAAGATGACATTGTCAGCTTTCATTGTGAAAAGCAGTGTTGGCTCTTTCAGGCTCCATGACAGGAGTGCCTACACAGCTGAATGTTCTGGGTCCTCAGGTATGATCACCAGAAGATCATGTTAGGTCCTCCCCCCAAGACGCATTCCCTTGTCTTATGAGCATGAGCACAAACATCAACCCCTACAAACCCTTTACCACCTTATATTCTTAAGGCTCACAGCGTTAAATGCATTTCTAGAGTGCCAGAACTGGATCTAAAGTTATATACAAAGTTTCTTCCCTGGAATGAGATAGAAATCTCACCTCCCATTGAAGCAACATGCCAGAAACTCAGAACGGATGGTCCAGATTTAGGGAGAAGCTTATTATTCACGACGACTGCTTGGCAGCATCATGAATCGGTAATGAGAACACCACTATCATGGTAGGATCAAGCCCAAAGCCCTGGGATAGCTATGAAATACAGTATTGTGTTTACACACTGTAACCTCATCCCTCAGAAGGCAACAAAAAAGCAGGGCTTCAAATGTGCCTGCAGCTGAGATTTCCCCCCTCCCAGCGGTACCCTGTCCTGAGCTGGCCATCCCAGAAGCGGGGAAATGGGACAAGAGTGAAAAAAGACCAATGCAACCAAAACACTTTGAAGCAAGCTTTAGTAAAACCAGACTGTTGACATTTTATGAACTTAATGGTAAAAAGAACGTGCACTAAAAATAATTTGCATTCTCTGATTATATATGTCAGATCCCTAAATATCTTGATCATGCTATTTTGCTAAAGATATCCTGATGGTGGATCTGTGTATGATTTACATAAGTGAGGCATTTGCATAAATTAAATTAACAAATATAAATACGTACTTATAAAATGCTGATACCACTTACTACTCTCATAAAAATAAATTATGAGGGGTGACATATGATAAGCCATGTGGTTACTGGGCAATCATTGAATGCCCCTGATGCATACTTGGCATTTTGTTGCTGGAGAAGGAAAAAAGCTCCCTCTCCGGCATTTCTGAAGGCATGGTTCTCCCAGGGAAGCTGTAGAACAGACTCTTGGAAGATGATGTGTAAAGTGATCAAAAAACCAGATTACTGCAGGGGCTAAGCACTTGAGCACTAGAGTCAGGTTGCCTGAGTTCAGCCCTGCCCACTGCTAACTCCACGGGTAGTTTAGACAAGTCACTTCATCTGTGCCTTGGCTTCCTCATCTGTAAAGTGGGGATGGTAACAGTACCTACCTCAAAGTTGCTGTAAAGATGAAATGAGTTAATGCTCACAAGAGGACTGAGAATGGTGCCTGGCATATGGAAAATGCACAGAAACTCTTGGTTCTATTACTATGATTCATTACGCTATTGGCATGTTGGAAGACTATTTTCCCAAGGCTACATAGACCTTTGCCTCCGACCTACTCTTCTCTCTCTTTCGACTGGGACTGGTGATGCTTAAATTTTTCTGGTCTTTGGAACCCTGGAGTCCAAGAAGGAAAATGATCCCAAGGATCATCCCTTTACCAGTATTCAAATCACAGCCTGAATTGAGTTGCTGGGGTGACCCTCCAAGGTGGGCTCCCATGAGGCAATTGCAGATTTGTACCAGATTTAAGACATGGCCCCCAAATGATTGGCAATGCATCCAGAGGCCCCAGCGAACCGGCGGGGCTGGCCGATTATCCAGAAAAAACTACTGCTAGTGGGCAGGCCGTCCCCCCAGTTCTGATCTGACCAGCGAGAGAGCTCAATTCCTTATAGCCCCATCTGTCGTGCTGGGTCCAGCTCAGTGTATGTCACAGCAGTAATCATGACATTTTCGGTGGGTAGCTGTTGCAGTCTGCCTCTGAAGCTGGATCCTGAATCCTACAGGCTTATCTACGAAGTGTAGCAGATGCGCTCCTGAGTTACAATGTCTTCCCTTGCTCACACCCATCGGAACCATATGATGCCTACTCCTTGGGAGAGAATTACTTTCTTTTTTCTTTTCTAAATGAAGCTATATTTTATTTAAAAATGTTTAAACTGATTCTCAGAGATCAGATGACTTTGTTTCTTTGATTGCTTTTTGGGTCAGTGGAAGAAACTCTTTTCTGGTGAAATCCAGATCTTTCCTATGGAGCTTGGACCAATCCAAATATATACTTCTGTTCATCAGCCGCTCTCCAAACCATAAAACACCTTCAGAGGTTTATAAACCACCCTCCAATGTCTCTCTCAGACTTTCCCTCCCATTCGAGAAGGCCCGGTCCCACAGTGCCCTGGCTGGCCATTAGAGTAGAACTCAGTGTGGCCTTGCTGGGACCATCATCCCAGCTGTGGGGTCTGAGGGCACCAAAGGCCCTCTGTCCTGGAAAATCACATCTGCTTTGCAATTCTGCCTCTCACCGGGCTGGTTGGAGAGTAGGGTGCCTCTCACTGGGCTGGTTGGAGAGTAGGGTACACATTTTTAGGGTCAGACCAGTAATTACCATAAGAGCAGCTATCAGTAATCCCACCAAATTTTTTACATATGGTGTCCCAACCACCCTGCTTTGTAAATTTGGCGCTACTAGAGATAGGACATTACTGCTGGGATGTGAGACTGAGGTCCCATCCTTGGTAATTCACCATTAGCATAGATGGTAAAGTCTGACTTGGCAGACACACTGATGTCCGCCTACCCTGGGCTAAGTGTGTGGGAAAGGAACTCCAATTCCCATTGTCCCCGAGGCCATCCTGTAGTCCTACTTGCCCTGTAATCTTCATCAGATTCTCTCACAGTCCGACGCAGCTTCTCATCCAGCTGCTCTGGGCCTTAGCCTTCACATCTGCTTGGATGGGAAAAATCGAGTTCTGCACAGCATCTTCAGAGGGTTATTGCAAAGACCAAGTGAGATCATGCGTGTAAGAAGCACCAACACCTACGTTGATTATTGCGATTACTTTCACACTGAGAAAGATACACTATCAGCCTTGTACGTGAGCAACTATCTATTGGAAACTTCACCATTGGAAAAAGTAGCAGCTTATTGAGACTGTTGCTTGAATTCTAATTCTGGATTTCTGGCCCTCATCTTTTTCTGAAGCTCTAGACTCAAGCGTCCAACTACAGGCTGGAAGGGCCCTTGAGTGAAGCCAAGGACACTGGCAGTGAAAACTAATGTTGAAGGAGCAGTAACTGAAGTGACCCCTGGGGGCCAAGGGTGGGTCACGACAGCTCTGGCCTTCTCCTCCAGTCCAGGACTGAAACCACAGGACTTCTCTGAAGATAGTAACCTCTTGCTAATATCACGTGGAGGTCCCAGCTGAATGAGAAGTTCTAGGTGATTCCAAAATTGGTGCTATGCTCTCCTAGAGCAGCATTTCCTAGTAAGTTGTCCATCAACCACCTACATCAGAATGTAGGTCGCTTGATCCTGGAACAGATTCCTAAGTCCACTGACCCACATTCCGAGGGTGGGCCTGGGGATCTGCATTTAATAAGCCTCTTAGATGATTTCTCCATTCTGAAGGTTGAGAGCCACAGTGTTCGTTATCTCTCTCTGCTCATCTGTACTGTTTCATGAAGAACACAGGTGGCCTTTCTACTGAACATTTAAGACAGAATGTAAATGATGTTTCCATTGACTTTTGCAGGTTGCAGCATAAATTGCGGGGCTCCCTGAAGATCTTAGGAAATATAAGGGCTTTGGAAAGGAAACCCATCATACAAAATGAAATTTTTCTATCTCTCATCTTCCTTATTGCCTTTGCCCCTAAGAGGAATTGTCCTTGAAAGAGCCCATCATGTGCACATTCATCATTCACTTAGTGCTTTTCTGTGTCACACAGTGATGAGTAGATGAACAAGACACAACCCTGGTCTCAAAAAAATTTAAAAATTTCTATCTAGTAGAGAAGACAGATGATTACGTCAAGAAAGGCAACGCACTATCCTAAGTACTACCTCAGATTTCCCCTTGGAACATCCGGCCATTGAGCCAACCCATTCTGGCTTCAGCAAACAACGGTCGGGGTGGGACTGATTTTTAGCAATAATGGCTCAAAATAGATTCCATCCATTTGTCTGATTCAACATAATGCTATGAACAGGGTCTGTACCTTATCCAAATAGTTGAATTGAATTATTCAATATCATGTGTGCCAACCAACTTGGCACCAGGCGCTCCATTTTAAAGAAGGCCCTGTGTTTTGGAAACTTCGATTATGACAGCAAAGCAGTGAGAGGACTATGTGAATGGGGTATTAGGCCTGTGGCTGGATTAAGAATGGAAGATGAAGAATCTTCTAGGAATTCGAAGAGAAGAACAGGGGAAAGGGAGAAATAATGAAAGGCAGCAGCAGAGAAAAGGGAGGGGGGAGTGTGGAGATAAATAAGGAGAGACGTAGGCGGTGGTCCCTAAAGGTGGGCCAAACCGGTGACCCACAGGTGGGGGCTGTCTCTCCCGCCACCCCTCCCCCACCCCTCATTCCAGTCAATCCCCGGGCTCCCAGAGTAGAGTGGGCCCACGACAATGACAGCAGTCCCCGCTGAGGAAGCCGGAGTGGGAACGCGCTCATTCCCCCTTCCCTCTCCCTGTGACATCCATCAGAAAGGGGTAGCTTTTGAGCACTGAGAGAGGGGGGAAAATAAGCAGAAGTAATTTATTCGGGATCTTTGAGAGGATAATAGCCAATTATTTGTTTATAACACTGGTTAAATTTTCATTAGGCAGATTAATGGAATATCATGTACTGTCAACATTGGACTGAGGGGTGGTCTGTAAGAGATAAACGGGCAAACAGGCTCTGTGTCTCTCTGAGTAAATTAGTTTTTGCTTTCCTGTTTTTCATATGAAAATGGGAAAGGTGGGCAAGGTGGTGCATTTTAAAACAGGTCTCGAGATGGGCCAAACTGGTTAAATATGAAAGCAATCCTGGTAATAAATACATTATAATAACTTAGCATCATGGCCATAATTTTGATTTCATGAAAGTCTGGGATAATGTCGATTTTTAACCTGCTCTCTTAATACACATTTCCTCTCCCTGAACTCAAACGTTGGTTGCTGTGAGGTGAAAACACATTACTTTGGGGGCCTGATTTGTCTGTATAATGTGCCGGGCATTACAGCTGGTAAATGCAAGAAGCGCCTCTGCTTTCTTGTGAGTTCTAGCATTGTTATCCTGGATGGCAGGAGTGGGTCCCCGAGTGCTGTTATCAGGATCAGAATCCCCTGGGCTCAACAAGCAAGGAGAGTTGCTTATCATTCTGGAAGTAGACTGAGAGGTGTACATTCAACAGTTTATTTGATGCTAAATCTCTGGTTAGGGTTGAAGCCCTAAATGGGCTGGCTTCTGAATCTTGACACTATTTCATGTAAGAATCAGTGGATTAAACTTTAGAATAAAAGAATCTATTTTATTAGCAATTTGGAAATCTCTCTCTTTCTCTCTCTCTCTCTCTCTCTCACACACACACACACACACACTGAAACGGGCCATTTTATAACAAATGATATTTTGCAGTTTTAAAAAAAGTAATTGGCAAGTTAATTGTCTCAGTTTAATAACCATTGGAAAGACATTCAAGTTCCCAAATATACAATGAAAATAAGACTTTTCATTTGCACATCCACTCTGGATTTTCTTAAATGCTATTACTTAGAAGAAATACAATTTGATAGAATGACAGAATGTTATTTCTTTCTTTAAAAAAAAAGAAAAGAAAAGAGGGAGGGAAGGAGAATTACAAGGAAGAATTGGAAAGAAGGCAGAGCAGAGGGAAAGCAGGCGGGAAGGAGAAAGGGAGGGGGAAGAAAAGGCCGTTTGCTGTGCTGTGGAAAATCAACTAAATGAAACCTGTTGTTCTTTTTGTAAAATGCCAAAATATGCAGCAAACGTGACTAGTAAAATCTCTTTCAAAAAGATAAGGCACTATTGTGAGTTTCTGCAAACCATTTTACTGGTCGTATACGGACTTCTCTTCAAAATAATTCTATGCCCCAAAGTAATTCCCAACAAGAACTGGTTATATACGCACATTTGTTTTCTAAAGAAGAAAATGAACATAGCTTTCCCTACTAAAAACACGTCTGAGAGGCCCAGGACCAAGGTCACGTGCGTGGGGAAGCCCTTACTGCGCATGACGGTGTGTCTGCAGGGGTCGGAGAGCGGGGGAGATGGAGGACCTTCTTTCTGCTCTGCCGTCCCTTCTCGCATGCGCTCCTCCGCTTCTTCACGACAGTGATGGAAAGGGGTTCTGGATGAGCAGCAACCAGGCTGAACAGATAGCTGAGGCATTTGGTGTGCTTGCATAACCAGGGGCCTACCGGGAAAGCTGGGGTTCCCAGCCTCCCTTCTGAGTGGTCTAAATCCTCCTTAGTCAAAGATTCCAAGGCAGGGAACAGCAAAGGGGCAGGTGGTGTTGGTGGATGAGTTGTTCGGAAATGAGATGTGCGGCTCGAAGGCCATGTTTGTCTACAGACTGTGAAGTGGGGAGGGCCCTTTCGTGGCCACTGGCCGGGATACTGACCTTTCAGAGCTTCTAGGGAGATTCATTTCTTCAATATCCAACATCTATGTGTTACATAGGAACCTCCTTGGGCACAAAAGCCTCACAGTTGTGCAGCTTTGGGCAGAAATATTACGACCTTCAAGAGGAATCCAGTTGGAGGGGAAGGTGGGTGGGAATTGTTTCAAAGTCTCTTGAAATCAGCACAGGACCACCTCCTTTAGAAATAGCATCCAGAACCACAGTTCCCAGGGTCTGGGCTGCAAGATGCCCTTGTAGGAAGGTCGTTTTGGTGATTCATGAACTAAAACTCTGTTGGCTGGAGGATCCACTGAATGCAGAGCTTTGCATTGCTTTGAGCAGCAATAAGGGCAGGCACAGGGAAGAAGGCAGCGCTGGGTTTTCCTAATTTGAAATATGAAAGATATTCTCTGGGCTATTACATCCCTTTAGTGAGGGCAATTCACATTCTTTTAGTGGTTTATCCTGCTTATAATGATCAAATCCTGGAGTCAGAACTTCTAATGCAAACCACTTTTACAGCTGTAATTGGATCTAAGGCAAATGAAACCACCAAGTGGCCTAAGACTCCCTAGCAATGTTCAATCAGGATATGATATCGCTTATGAAAGTGATATCTTACTATTGATACTTCTCCCAAGAGCAGCGCAAATTAGAGACATACTCGAGTGATTCTTAGGCCTCACAGACAGCATGAGCAGGCCACTGGTAAAGTGGGGATTCACAAACATAGTATGATGCACATTTCTTTGTGGTCATTTAATGCAAACCCTATGAAAGTCTTTTGCTGGGTCTTGGGGTAAAAGAAGTTCTAACATTTTGGGAACCACATGAAATGTGGTTCTTAAGAAAATTCAAGAACTGATAATGCTAACAACATCTGAAAGCAGACTTTGGAGGACTATGAAATACATGGTCACAAAGTAAAAACACATGAAATTCCCCATTGCTTCTACCCAGACAGGACCCTGCTCTAAGCCCATGTGCACACACACACACACACACACATATACACACACACTCCCAACCCAGGGGCTTGCAGATGCTCACCAAAGGTGCAGAGGTCTGAGTCCTATGAAGAGATGGCTTCAGTTCCTAAATGCCAACGTAAGTAGCAGGTATAAATCTCAGTCTATAAATTCAAGTAAGCAAAGACATAATAATTGCTATATTGACTATATTTATATTTTGTATAATTAGCAATGTATCTTATGGTTTCTATATTCAATGTAATTTCTGACTTCAGCATACCCCTAGTTGACCTCCACCCTCCCCCATCCCTGGGGTTAAGCTACAGTTTCAGGATCATATGCAGCGAGATGGGGAGATGAAGAATATCTGGTCTATCTGCCATCAACCTACAAAGGTTACAACTGAGATATCTACTGTCCGTCCCTCGGTGGTTCCTGCAGGCCTGAACTCTTTGTTGCTTCTGTACCATACTTGAGATATGGGAAATTTTGTCAAATTGCTTTTGGCCCTCTGCCTAGACACACTCTATGACCACTTCCCTCTGAGGTCTTGTCAAGAGGTTTTGCCAGTAAGTGGGGCCTGTCTCCCTTCTGCACAAAAAGAAGCCCTGTCTGTTACTTAACCATTAAACCTTAATTTTTCCATCTGTACAATGGGAAAAATAATAGCTATGATAAGCACTTGATAAATAATAGCGCTTTTAAGCATCATTATTACAGATAGGTTTGAATGGCCATAGATGGAAACAAAAACACCCAGACTCACAAGGCTCCCTGACTCATTGATGCTATGGTGGTCACATCCTTTTATGTTCAAATTACATCACTGGTGTTTCTAGAAACAATGGTGCCTACTTACTACAAATTCCTGGATGCTGCTATGGTCTTCCTTCATGACTTTATATTTTAACTTTCCATTGAATTATACTATGTATTATAAAATATGAAAAAGTACAAATAAGTATAAAACTCAAACACACTCATGTAATCAGCACCAAGAGCAAGAAACAAAATAACCAGCCTCCCAGAAATTCCCCTCATGCTCTCATCACATCACTACCTACCCTCCAAGGGTAACCATGATCTTGACTTCAAACAACATGGATTAGTTTTGTTGTCTTTATACTTTATGTAAGTGGAATCATATACTACATTTGGGGATCTGGCATCTTTTACTCTACGTTTGTGAGATTTAACCAAATGTTGTACATAGTTGTATATCACTCAGTCTCATTGGGGTATAGTTGTCCATTATGGAAATACACCTCCACTTACTTGTTTTCATTTCAGAGCATTTACAAGTGAAAACCTCGAAGCTTGGTATCCCCACCTGGATGAATCTGTAGAATACTTGGGGGCCTGGTCATCATGATGCAGAAGTCTCTGCTGGCCTGGGTGGCTCTAGGTGTGTGTTGTGGCCTGATGAGTTGGACAAATTTCCTTGACACTTGAAGAATGACAGCATATTATTTCATCAGGACAAGTTCTCCTGATGTGTCTCTGAGCATGACAATGCAGTGTCTTGAGTAACCTTGGCTCTTACACAGACCTGCTCTGCAGCTTTGATGAAGCCCCAGAGCATAATGATTCATAAAGGACACTAATTTTCATGTGATGCCTAGGAGGTAACATGGATGCTCTTGGAACTTACATGTGCTACCTCGTTTACCCTCACAAAACACTTAGTCTTCTTTTAATTCATTTAATGTCTGTTCTTGAGTGTCTACTGTGTCAACTACATAGCCTCTGCACTCACAGAGCTTACTGTTGGATGGTTGAGACACAGGGATAGATAGGCCATCTCAATAAAGGTGGACAAGTGCTAGGAGAGGTAGAGCAAGGACAGTGTGCAAAAGTCTAGGTCTGCAGGGTCAGAAAAGGATTCTGGGTGGAAGGGACATTATTCTTCTCATTCCCCATTGTCATCTGTGGCTAAAATAAGTTAAATGGCATGTCCAAAATCACAGATCTAAGAAGTCTGGAGCAGGAAATAAAACCCAGGTCACTCCACCCCCAAGCGGCCGGTGCTTACCCTTTCCATGTGTGCCATCAAACTCGTGGTGAGTCATCTTCTTCCAGCTCATCCCAGTCTATTGACAGAGTCCAGGATTGCGACACAAGGAAGGAAAAGGAGGGAAGAAAATGAAACTATGAAGAGGGGAGGGAGCCAAAGGAGGGACTGAAGAAGGGATGGACCCCTAGGCTTTATAAACCCCCTGCCTTCTCATTAGAAAATCAGAAAGAGGCTGAGAATCTTAAAAGCCCATTATTGGAGCTGATGTTCCACATGACATTTCAGATAAAATTGCATTAAGCAGTGATGGCAAATTCCTCTATGATGTTTAGAACTGGAACTAGAAGGGAAGGACTAGGTTTTGAATTAGACCAGCCTACATGTGTGTACTCTTCATTGTTTTTATTTTCTGGCTTTGGGAATAACAGTGCTCATCAGAAAAATGTCAAGCAATAGTTTGGTGTAGAGTCATCGAGATTCTCTCTCTCTCTCTCATATATATATATATGCATGATACTCATGTATGTATATATATAATGTCATGGTCAATAAAGCAGAAAACCTGTCCTACATGTTTTTCAAACTATGGCATCTGAATCACAAAAAGCATGGAACTGTTAGTGGTCTCAGCCCCAATAGGTGATGTCATGGAGATGATAATCTCCAAATTGCCTCTAATCCTATAATGGCTTCCAAACCACATATTATGCCACACGTGACAACCCAATTACTAATACCACCATTTTCATGTATGCAAAGGACAGCTTGCTTTTCAGTCCTGTGATTAGATGAATACACAGCTACAAATTAACTGCCAATTTCAGTGCAATATGAGGAAACTGCCATTCTTACTGCATTCCAACGAAAGCCATAACCAAACAGCCGTAGTGAAGGTCAAGTGTCATCGAAGTGAACTTGTCAATCAGCGAGGCCAATGTGTCTCCAAGGCCCTGGGTGTTCTCTGAAGTAGGAAAACTCTTCGTGGTTCTTCATTTAGTGAAGAGGCAATTAAGAACCCATAGGCATTGGAATTCCAAAGCACCAAACTAGAGAAGTATAGACTTTCTGTGCCAAGTTTCCCCAACTCTAATAATTAGAACAAAAAAATCATGGGGGAAAATCTACAATTTATGTCACTTTCAGAACATGGACTGTGTAGTTATTCTTTGATGGACCTTACAGATCAGCTAGTTTAGCCAAAACCCAGGGAAGAGAGGTCTTACATGTAACCAGGCAGAGCTCAGCCTCAACCCATGTCTCTGGACTTACAACATCACCCAGGAGGCTGCAAGACAGATTGAGAGCCAGTGACCAGACTTTGAAAAGAAAGGACAGGAAAAAATCCTCAATAGGAAAATAGCTCCTCCAAATCCTCCACCCCATGAGCATCAAAATGGTTCTCAACTGAATTTTCTAACCTCTCTTTTGTCTGCTCAAATTAACAATTTCTCAGTGAACGGTCCAACATACTCCTCCTTTAGGCTTCATAATTTTCCAACCACTCCAGTTCTGACCTTTATTTTGTCTCACCTTTTATGGCTTCTCCATGAATCCTCTCCTTTGTAACTTTGGGCAGGGCTGACCATTCCTTCTCCTGTGCCCCAGCTCCACCCCTAATATGGCACCTCCCACATATTGTATGTTAAGGATGTGCCTATCTTCTCCAAAGATGGTCAGTTCCCCAAGACCAGGGACTGTCTTTTACTTGCCTTTATAGTCACACAATCCCTGGCACATGTCAATAAACTCAATAAATATTTGTTGAATGAATGAATGGTTGAATGAAGAAGGAGTAGATATATAGATGATAGATGATAGATTAGATAGATAGATAGATAGATAGATAGATAGATAGGCAGATAGATAAAGGAACTAATCTCACATTCCATTTATATGTCCTGGCCTGATTCAAAGTCAAGTGGAAACAACTGCCTTTTCATCACCATCTACCCTAGAACCTTCTGTTTCTGAAAAGAATGTTGTGAGTGTGATATAGGATATAGGACCATAACCACTCTAGATTTCAACATTCTCTTCTCCCTTAGAAAAAATATGGTGGCCCTCTAGCTGCATTGAAGGCCTGTGTTCTTTGCATAGTGGATGTATAAAAATAGATTTAAACTAGAGATGGATGGCCCAGATGGATGTGGTTGGGATGTGGAAGAACATCTTGAACTATTTTTCAAACATTTCAGTTTCGGCAAAAACCAAAACATGTTTTGCCAATCACTTTCCCTTAATTTTAAAACCCATGGATTTCAAAGGAAATTTAATCTGAATGTTTCTACTTCATTTACCTCATCTCTTCAAAATGTTCTCCTGAAAAAGTGAACTGATGTCCTAGAAGTTTAAAGGACCTTTTAAAGTTTGTTGGTTTCTTTTAAACAACGAGCCACTTCACAATTTGAGAGGGAATCAAAAAGCCCCAAATCTTAGAATAAAAGAAAAAGAAATAGCGCAAGTTGGTTTAAGTTTGGGTCTAGGAAGTGGGCAACATGTTTCCCACACTGAAACAAAGAAGAAAGGGTTAAAATAAAAAATTAAAGGACATATAATTGTTTAAAAGGTGGATAAAATCAACATGATCAATGGACAAAAATAAAGTTAGAGATTATTACAGATATTGATTCATCTGTAATAGAGATTATCACAGATCTTGGTTCGTTTGTTCACTCTTGGTTTATTTGTGATAGAGTCTTAATAACTTATATATTTCCTTATAACTTATAACTTTCCTAATATAGTCTTAAGTACATCTTAAGTACATCTCTGCAACGTATCTGCTCCTAAGGACTTCTCCGTGCATGAATATATCAATGTTGATTGGTTCTGGGAGGCTAACTAAATAAGTCACTCCTTTGGGAGACAGAATGGGCCTCCCCATTTGGGTTTCTCTGTCGGACTTAAAATGTACCCTCATTAATATGTATTTTATTCACCATAGCGGTGCATGAATGAAAGTACCAATGTGACAGTCAATTCTATGAGGCTGTACTCTGGAGAGCAGTACCCTCATCTTTGTGTCTCCTCCAAATTGCCCAGCAAAGCACCTGGCATTCAATGGGCACTCAATGATTATTAATTGAATGAGTGAATGCTGATAAAGAGGGCAAAAAAAAAAAAAAAAGAGAAATAAAAACACAATGAACCACTGAACCCAGGGATATCATTAGCCATGGTCTCCCCATGTGTTAGTTATTAGCTATTAGTAGCGTGGGTGGTCTGGGATAGATGGACTAATTCTGCTGGCCACAGTGGTGTCAAACAGTGTATTAACCATTGGGAACAAGGGTGTTGACTGGATTTCTGTTGTGCACTAAATTTCCCCTAGTGACTCCAATGAATTAGATACATGCCCCAGGGGCCCAAGCTGTTCCTGGCTTGTAACTTACACAGTGGAAGGATCTGGTGGAACAAAAGGAGATCAGGTAATGTCTGTAGGGAATGTCCACCCTGTGTGAAAACACCAGGAAGCAGATTGTTGACAAAAATCCCACCCAAGTGCCACTAATGACCTAGTTATGGAGTAATGGGCGGCGGGGGGGGGGGGGGGGGGGGGGGCTGGGTAACTCACATATTTTAAGGAGCTTAGAGGGAGTTGTGCACCTATAATTCTGCCACTTCCTTCCCTTTAAAGCATCATCATGATTTCTCTGCCATGGTCATGGGCAATGATTTGGATTAAGGAGATATCGATTAAGGAAATACTGACAATATATACTTGGACTCTAACACAAATAAACCAAGAGTGAACAAACGAACCAAGATCTGTGATAATCTCTACTACAGATGAATCAATTATCTGTAATAATCTCTAACTTTATTTTTGTCCATTGATCATGTTGACTTTATCCACCTTTTAAACAATTATATGTCCTTTAATTTTTTATTTTAACCCTTTCTTCTTAAGGACATCTTAAGTACTTAAGTACAAATGAAAAACTGGAGGAAATTCTTGAATACTTTCTGAAAGACCATGGGAGTGCTGGCAATATTAAAAAGGCCAATAAGGAAAAACATGAAGCACAGACTCCTAAAAAAGTTGACTGAGAATACCTCCAAATGAGAACTGATAATAGAACTCCCCCATTAATCAAAGCATCGGTCTTTAGACCAGGAGTCTTTGATTTCTAAGAGCTTGCCAATCCTAGTCCTGCCACATTAACTTGCCTCCCAAACAAAGATTCCAAGAACCACACGTTTTTAATTATACAAAGTAAAGGTTGATGAATGATTCATACAACTAATCTAAACTTGGGCCAGGTTAAAATAATACTGTGTAATAACTTATATTTATATAGCTCATAAGAGCACTTTTCTTCAGAGCTAAAAGTAGTTTTCAGATACTATCTCGTCTCTTCTCATAACATCTTTGTGAAATAGACATGGTGAGAGTATCCTCACTTTCCTTCCATGGACAGGGCCACAAAGGGCCAGAAAATCTCAGACCCAAGTCCAAGATCACACAAGATGACAGACAAAAACCCAGGACCATATCTGCACTTAGAAGCAAAGTCACTTCAAAACTCTGGAAATTAAGGGACAGTGACTCTGACAACGCAGGCCTCTTTCCTGATGACAAATGATCACATTAATGGTGGAGGTTGGGATATTGTCAGCTCTAGGCTACAACATTCCCTTTGTCTTGGTGGTTTGGGGGGCATCAGAAGTACTTAGGGATTTGGGGTACTAAAGAAATTCTGAGTCAAACCCATGGCTCCAAGGTCCTTCCTCTCAACTAGGAAGTGAAGACAGTAGGAATCAGCATGGCCATTGCAATGGACAGCAGCGCCCGACCTTGCTCCCTGGTAGTCTGCCACCATCTGTACGTGTTCGGGGGCTTTCTCTGAAGTCCTAGAAGAAAGGTGTCTTGCTCACTTCAGGCAATCTGGAAGTGCCTGCATACTAGCTGCTCCCTGAATGGAGTTGTGTGTGAATGTCTGAGCTCCTCATCCTTTCAGCAGGGTAACTGAGGAAGGTCCTCTATCTTTCCCAGAATCTCCTGATGGGATTAGGCTCCAGGCACCTGCTGTGGTCACTGGACAGATAACACACATTTCAGAGCTGCCTTCCCATCCCTGTCTCACTTCCCAACAGACAACTTGCCCAGAGACCTCGCATCGGGGTCTGCTTCTGGGGAACTCAAGCCAAGACAATGCTTCTAACAAGTTCAATGTCCTGGTGACTCATTGTAGAGTCACATCCATGGACCAAGCCTCCATTAAAAGCCATGTGTGTCCCTCTCCCAGGCTATAGGCTTCCCCAGACTCCCTATACACCGTGGAAGAAGAGGATATTGTTCAGCCAGGGACAGAACTTGAGCAAAGAGGAATAAAAGTAGAGTTGTGCTTTGGAAACCCCGAAATCGTCCATGACTCTGCTTTTTTTTTGTTTGGTGTGTGTGTGTGTGTGTGTGTGTGTGTGTGTGTGTGTGTGTGTGAGAGAGAGAGAGAGAGAGAGAACTGAATCAGGAAGTTAGAAATGAGTGTACTTTTGGAAACCATATTTTCATTCTTTAATGTAGTTTAGATGAGTTTTTTTTATCCCACCTCTTGTATGGGCAATGGCCTGTGTGAGGTACCATACGATCTGAACGTGGTTCACTTGCATGCAGAAGTCAGTGTGATAAGTATAGTTGCCCTCTATTGGCTTAGTAGTTCTTTACAGAATGTAAATTCATTCATTCATCTGTCCGTTCATTCATTCATTCACTCCATCAGTCAGTCAAGTGATAATTGCGCCCTTGCTTTGTTCCAGAATAGTGCTAGGGCTGAGGAAATAAACAGCCACTGTCCTTAGCCTCATAGAGCTTAGAGTTTTGTGAGGGAAATAGATCTGAAAGCAAATCAACACTAATAATCAAATAATTGAAAATAGTAATCCGACCTACCAGGAAAAGCAATGAAGTGCCATGCGAAAAAGCAGGACATATTTCATTTGTGAAGTGCAGCAAGAACCAGAGAAAGTCTCTCTAAGGAGTGATATTTCAGCTGAAATCTGAAGGGTGAATAGTCAGGCGAAATGTGGGGAAGGGCAATCCTGGCAGAGGGAACAGTGTATGCCAAGGTCCTGAGAAGGCAAAGAGCTTGAAGCATATTTTCAGAGGAAGTATAGCCTAGTGATTAAAATCATGTAGTAGAGGTTCTGGCAGGCTGGGTCCCCAAAGTCCTACCTCTGTTATTAGCTCTGTGACCCTGGGCAAGAAACTTAACTTCTCTGTGCCTCCTCTGTGAAATGGGGCTTCCGGTCACAGTAAGGGTCTTGCCGTGCCAAGCACTCTGTCAGCAAGTGGGCTGATTAGGCATAGAACTGACCAAGTCTTAGGAGGCCACTTCCAACACACTGCTTCATTTTAAGACTCGACGTTCTTTGGAATCTGACCACTCAGAGTGCAGTCTGAGGATCAGCAGCATCTACATCACCTGGAAGCTTATGAGAAATGCCAAAGCTCAGGTCCCACCGTAGACCTTCTAAATCAGAATCTGCAATTAACAAGAAGTGACTCCTGCACATTCAAGTTTGGGGAGTGCTGCTTTAGAGGCCTTGAATGCCAAGGACACTCGAGGTCAAAATAGCAACAACATGTCATTGTGGAAAGTGTTACCAGGTGACAGCTCTATCCTATTTTGACTTCAACACTGTCACTTTGGAACCCAAGATCCAAAGAAGAAATGATTCCCCTCCTTTTGCCCAGGCAATGGAAGGCGGGGACAGGCACTCCCTTGGGGAGATTTAAACATTGGATTGTCCAGTTCTCAAGGACAAAACAGTAATGCAGGGAGAAAGGGAAGGGAAAAGGAATATAATTATTTTTCTTTTATAACCCCCAATGTTCACCCCATCTCTCTCTAAAAGTGTCTTTCTAAAAAGTGACTGATGGGCCTCCCTTCCCTCATGTTTGGTCACCACTAAAATAAAAGTTCTACTCTCATCCATCTAAGACTCTGTGATTGACATCACTGTATTGAAGTGTAATGATATGCTTGATTACGTTGCCATGAAACATAACTGATATTTGTTAGAAGATGATGAGCAATACCACCATGTGGAACAAAGCTAAAAACTATAATTTTATCTTTTTAAAAAAGTAACCAGATTTTTTATCTGTGTTTTATAAATAATCCATGACTCTGGGATACTTCTAATATTATTTACAACACAGAGAACAAAACACAAAGGCTTATAAGCTGCTGGTATTATCTGAACATCAAGCAAGAATTTTTAGCACCATTTCCCCCCTAAATGTACAATTTAGATTTTGTCACATTTGTAATTACTTTGAACATTTCACACACACAGCACAAAAGATTCCGATGTGATATTTCCTTTGATAAACTATTATGTTCATTGTGAATTCTAAATCAAGTCTTGTTACCAAATAATACTGCACATTAGAGGTTTCCATAGTTTATTTGCAAAATAAATAAATAAGCCCACAATAATCTCAAATGAAAACAAATCAAGGATGCATTCCTAATACATTTGCATTATGTTTGATCATTTCTGTGATAAGATTTAGGTACCATTACTGGAGAGAATTGGCTGAAAAATAATTCATCAGTTGGACAGGCCAGTCTCTTCTTTAGTCTTTTAAAGCACATGTTTTAAATAACATCCATTTGATGATGGGTCTCTACCTGTGTTTAAAGGGCACTGGCTGGGAGTGATTGACGGATTGCTGTGAGGAGCTCTTGGGAAAAGATCCTTCCATCTCACCAGGAAATAAATCCATGTCTCCACAGCAGAAGTAACAGAGGGTTCCAAATTGTTTAAATATTGAGCATACTTGACACTCTTCTCCCCTGACCTCAGGCTGGAGTCTTCTGGGGCAGTGCGAAGGATGCGTGCATGGGGATGGGGCCCCCGAAGTGTGAGAATTCATCTGTTCATTTGAAAATGTGCATCATTATTCAGTGCAGGGGGTTGAAGAAAAAGGTGGAAACTCTATTAAAACCTAAGATTTAATCTACACTATATTTTAAGAAACCTTAAAAAAAGAAAGACACATGGAGACGTTAAGAAATTCCCCCCAAAGTCACACTAATTCCATTCACAGGACAACTTATCTGTTCATTCCTGTAGAGTAGTAGCTGTTTTACTGGTCTGCAGTTTCATGTGTCTGTATCTCCTTAAGGAACAATGCATGTCTCGTTCATCTTTGTTCTTTTCACATCTGGCTCTGAGCGCTCAATGGATGTTTGTTGAACGAACGGATAAATGGACAGATGGAAAGGATGGATGAACAGAAGAAGGATGGATGGCTAGACTCTGTGCTCTCTCTCTAATTAGACTTGAACGGTGGAAGAGCAGAGGTGAGAGAAAATGAAGTCAGATATTATTACAGATTGTTTCTTTTTGATTTCATATAACAGAAATCCAAATCAAACTAGCCAGAACCAAACAAATATATAGATAGATATAAAAATATATATTTATACGTATATAATATATATATATATATCAGGTAATTGTGAAGACCAAGAAGCAAGGAGCAGCTCTGCTTCAGGTAGGGCTGGATCAAGATGTTAGAATGACATCCTTGGGAGCTTGGTTGTTTGCTCTTCCTTTCTTGCCTCTGTTTCCCTCCATGTTGGCTTCACTCCGAGGCAGCTCAGGTTTACATAGTCTTTGCAGCACTTGCTCTCAAAAGGAGAAAGACCATCTTGTTCTTGGTTCCTCTCGCCTTCCATTCCCCATCTCCATTCCTTGCTTCCACCCCAGGCACACGCACAGATACACCAGGATCCCTTAGACGTATGTCACGATCTTTGGATAAGAATATGAAAGCCTAAACTCATTGGCAATAAACTGAAAACTGTAAATTTAAAACTGTAAATTTAAAATGTGTTTACCAATCAAAATATAGGATTCTCTTGTGTAATAAAAGAGGAAATTTGGGTGGGTGCCTGAGTGGCTCAGTCGTTAAGCGTCTGCCTTCGGCTCAGGTCATGATCCCAGGGTCCTGGGATCGAGCCCCCCATCGGGCTCCCTGCTCGGGGGGAAGCCTGCTTCTCCCTCTCCCACTCCCCTCTGCTTGTGTTCCCTCTCTCGCTGCCTCTCTCTCTGTCAAATAAATAAATAAAATCTTTAAAAAAAAAAGAGAGAGAGAGAGAGAAATTTTTATCTCCAGAATGCTTAACTATAATTTCACATTATTATCTCCATTTTAGAGAAATAACAGTTTAATGGCCATTAAAGCACAGAAGGCCTAAGTGACTTGCCTAAGATCATACAGCTGATGACAGTGGCTGACTGTTAAATGCCTCCTGGTAGAGCTAGAATACAGACCTGGAGGGATCTGTAAGCAAAGCCAGAGATCCTTACCTTTCTGCTTGGCTGTTAAATTCATTTCCTCATCTGTAATAAAAAAAAAATAAGTGGATAATAATAGTACCTACTTCTAGGGTCACTGGGGGGATTTTATGAATGAATACAATAGTGCCTAGCACACAGTAAACACTCACTAAGTGCCAGGAGTTGTTATGCTCTCAAGCCTCCTGGGCCAGGGAATGGGGAGGGCTGGAGGAGAAGACAGGAAACCAAAACTTAATTAATCAAGTGTCCTAGTTAGTAGGGTTCTGGCTCATTGATATTAGACTACATTGAGTTGACGAATGTCAAACATGCCTCCATGAGGCTTAACTCGGCACGTGTTTAGGGGAGCTCTTGGCGTTTATGATTTTTTACCCAGGGACCAAGCCTCTGCGAGCAGGCTCCCATGATTGGGGCTGCCTTTTTCAGCCAATGACAATGGAAATTGACCCTGCAGCTGAGTGTAATTTTAATTCTGTTATGGAAATTGTATGAGTTCCATGCAATAGAATTCCAAATGTTTCACTTTGTACTTAAAAAAAACATATACCAGAAAATAAACATGTAGGCTTCTTAGGGGAAACTTCAGACACCAAAGAATGTAGGCATTTGAACTCTGGGCAAATGTTAGGATCTCAAACCGAGATTCCTCCTATAGGCACCATACTCTCTTTTCTCAATCCTGAGGAACGTGCCTGTAGGATCTACACTTGTCTTTCTGTCTGGCGAGAAACTGGCTCTCCAGCAGGTTGTTCAATACCTGGGCAAACAGCACAGTCACAACGAATGCCAACACCCCCCACCTCCATTTCTCCTTCCAAGAGAATGTATTTCTAATGTCACCAAGTATTCTTCTAGAAATGATAGATTAATTCCTGAGATGGAGACATAGGGGTCCCTAGCAATGCAAGGATTACTAAAAACTTTGGGGCATCTTTCTAAAGAGGGACACGAGCTGTTAACTGACATTGACATGTATTAGCAAAAAGGCCAAAGCAGGTGTCTTGCTTTGCCAATTCAGCACAAAGGAGAGGATTCAAGCATTATGATAACAGGGCCATTCATGTTGCTATAGGCTATAGTTGTGTGTTCACACTTCCATAATAAACCTATTTTCAGGGGCTTATAATTCAACCGTAAAAATCTGCTCCATGCTCAAACTTGGCAGAACAAAATCTCAGGCTCCGAGCATAGAATCCCTCCCTTCCTTAAAATATTTTTTAAAGATGTGTTTTGGATGGGTTTAAATTTACAAAGTGCCAAAAATACCAGGGATTTGAACAGCTATTTTTCTTTAGTTGATATCGAGGACAACTAATCCGTCCCTGTGCAAAAGAGGCTCCAGCTTTTTTGATCAGTTTTGCCTGAAAGGTTGTCAAGTTGGAAAGAAGTTAAACACCAATCTGAAATGAATTAGAGAGCATTAGACAATAATTAAACTGAAATTAAGGCATCATTTATTCATCAAGTCACCACTAAGAAAAGAATCCAATCCTCTGGATACCTTTAAAATATTTAGATATCTTAAACACCTTTGCAAGAAGGGAGAGAATGATGGGAATGTTTCTGCTCAGAGGGGTTTGCTGATGACAGTGACTGAATGTTAAATGCCTCTGAGCCCCGGGGGCGGGGGGAGTGGAGGGTGAAGCTTGCACTCCAAAAGCTGCCTTCCCCTGGTGTTGACAAATGGAAGTGATGACTGATCCCAGGCAAACTCCCATCTCCATAAGACGCCCTTGGTTGCAGAATCCCCAGGGTCTTGTGGGGCAAAATCAGCAGGTGGGCAGACACACTCCTCTAGCGTCCCTCTGTGAAGTTCACTACCACGGACAACTGGGGCTCGTCCCACTGGGGTGCTCTGAGGAATCATGCAGAATGTACCTGAGACATGTCTCCCCAAAGGAGGGAAGGCTAGGCCATCCAGACATTCAGAGCACTAACTTCCACACACTTCTGGACTTTTGGAGCTTTCTAGAAAGCCTGGAGGCAGAAAAGACACACAACGGCCCTGGAATTGAGACACTGTCTGCTCGCTCAGGAACTGTCCCCCACAGCGACAGCTCAAGTCAGAGGTGTCCCGAGGAGATGTGAGGAGGGTGACCAACGTGGTCTGCCAGAGAGACCCAAGGCCATCCTCCAGGACCACAGACCCTTCTGAAACTACTTTTTAGCAAGAGGAGTCCACTTGCTGTGAGTTGGGACCACCATTGAATTTCTGGGACAAAAGGTGATACCACTGGATGGCGGGGGGGGGGGTTGTCCTCATCTCTACCCCCACCCCCCACCAGAGCATTCAACCTCTAATCTAAATGAATGACTAGAAGATACTAATGACTCTTGATGTGGGAGAAAATCAAATTTCCTCTGGCCCACATGTTTCCCTCAGACCTGCCCCGATCTCTCCAGGGGCCTTGACCACTTCCCTCCGGGTGCCCCTAGGCCTCAAACTGCCACCACAGCTCACACCGAACCCTGCCAAGGTCACCCTGTCCCCTGATCTGCACACTCATCTCTCAGCTCAGTCACCTCCTCCTTGAAGCCTTCCTGACATGCCCCCTTTGGAAGAACTGACCTCCCCAACTAGACTCTAGTTAGCACCCTTCCTTGCACACCCCTGTTCTTGCAACTGTTGCTGTACCAGACCGGAAGCACCTTGAAGGCACGAGCTGGGCATTTTTTGCTCTTTCCACCAGTTTCCACCTTTCTGGGCACGCCATGCAAATGTGTCAATCAGCAAATACGTGAATGTGCCTTTTTTAAACCAGCTCTGGTCAATGTATATCAGCCAGTCTTCTCTGGGGCCTTCTAGAAATTGTAGCCTCTCGATCCCCAGAGGCTTTGCTGATTTTCCCCGAGGTTCAGTGAGACCTGGAGGAAGCCCTGCAGGGCTTTACCAGCCGCTTCTCTATTTGTATGGAGAAACTGAGGCTCAGGAATGAGACATGACTTGCTTTCAGCCTGAGGCCAGTGAAGGAATGGGGCTGCTCCCTGTTAATCACTATCCCTTCTTCCCTTTCCCCAAACAATGCTTCATCCCCTAGGAACTCAGGAGCGGAGAAGACTAAGTCTTCTGGGACCCTCTACTCTGAGTGTGGTTCCTGGACCAGCAGGCAGGGGCCTCAGCCTGGAGCTTGTTAGAAATGCAGAGTCTCAGGCCACACCCCAGCTCCAAGGAGTCGAAATCTGCATTTTACAAGCAGGCCAGGTGTTGTGTGTGCACATAAAGTCTGAGAAGCACTGAGCAAGTCTGCTGGGACTGTTGACCTAGCCCCTGGGTGATTCCAATCACCTAGGGAGCTTTAAAAAATATGGATGCCTGCGTCCGACCCCAGCAGGTGCAGCCAGCAGTTAGGAATGGTTTTAAAGCTCCCCCAGGTGACTCAATAATGTGCAGCCAAGTTAGGGAACCCCTGGTCTGACCCATCATGTCCACTAGCCTCTGTCTGAATCATGCCAACGGCAGAAACCTCACCAATTCTGTGAACAGCCTAGTCCATCTGGACACTTAGTAGCTTGAAGAAGAGAAAAATCTTCCCTGGAGGTAATCTAACCACCTGGGATTCCCTGTCCGACTTCTTGGTCACTCCCGTTGGTCTGTGGTCACAGTAGAGACACTTGCTCATGAAGCGCACATTGGGGTATGCAGATCTGGTTTGTTCTCTACTCACACGGTGTGTCTTGCAAGCATCCTCTTAGATGTGCTTGTTCTCTCTGGTTGGAATTACTATTGTTTTCTAGAAACAGTTTTTTCTAACTCCTCTGTATCCCAAGGAGCACTATTCTGTAAGAATGAACCAGAATAATGGCGGTGGAGGCATTTTGTCTTTGCTCTTAAATTTAGTGCTGTTGATGGTTTCTTTGCTTTCAAAAAAACTATTTAAAGTGGATGAATTTCCTGAGAGAATCTTTAAATACTTTTGTATAGAACCTTAAATCTTTTCATTATGTCACTTTGCTTCCCTGGTGCCATTAATCATTAATATGATTATAGCTTTATGACTTATCTTGAAAGTAACTCAAAGAAAAGCTTATATCCTGGAAAATATATACAGTGAGATTCAGTTGGAAGTGAAGGTGGGTAAAAATAGCTCACTCGCTCTCTCTCTCTCTCTCTCTCTCTCCCTCTTTCTCTGGTCCTTTCTTTGTTTCTTTCTTCATTGGGTGGTTTGCTGGCTGTCTTTCCAGCCTATTTGTCACTCCGACTGCTGAATTGTATGCGCTTCCAGCCGTGTGAATGTAGAAAGAGGAGCCAGTCCCTTCTGGTGAGCTGAGAAGTTCTGTCAGATGATTAACAGATGAGCACTAGAAAGTGTAGCATTTCAAAGCTGCCCAAACGTTGTGGAATATTTTACATTTCGGTGGGTTCATCTGTTCAACAGCCATTGTTCGCCTGGTGTGCGCCCCTTCAGGACATGTGCTTTTGGTTTGGTCTTTATTGGGTTTGTTCTTTATTTCCACTCTTGCCTTTACACAGGCACATAGGAAATCATGACTGAAATCATATTCAGAAAGTGGTGGATGGTGGGAATCGAAACAAATATTCCTTTTCTTCTGAGGAAGACACCAGTCTACGAACAGTTTGGGCACGATGAACCATCTCGCTGGCTCTCAAGAAGTGTGGAGGGGATGGGAGGGGGTTCCTGGTTAAAGACCTTCTTCCATGCTGCTCCATGAGGGCTCAAAAGGCTCCAGGAAGTTTAAAACATGGTCATATCCGTGTGACTGTCAGAAGAACTAAACTGGTAGATTTTTATTCAGTTGTACATCCGAGGGAAACTTTCCCTATTTCCTCTCCCCAACTCGAAATGTTCTAGGCCATGTGGAAACCTGAGTCTCTAAACATATTCATTTGTGCTGAAGTAGGCATTTGTTTTAATGGTTTCCACAGAAAAGTCCAGGCTACTTGTATATGTGTACATGATCTCTACAAATACAGCCTGCAGAGGGAAACTGCGGGAAGGTCTACCGGGAGCAAGGAGGTTATGGAGAACATGGTGAGAGAAATCCTTGATTATAGTACAGTAGGAGGAATTAAATAAAACAAATATCCTAAATATCAGTGTGTGTGTGTGTGTGTGTGTGTGTGTGTGTGTATGTGTGTTTGTGTGAGAGAGAGAGAGAGACTTGGGGGGAGATAGAGAGGCTATGTATCAATAAGGAATATCAGCCTATTTTTTTTAGTTTTCATGAGTACTGATAACAATCACTCAACTCAATTAACATCCACTATTGACTGACTCACTTGCCAAAGACGAGAAGTTCAGAAAGCTAAAACCCATGCTGATCCTCGAGCCCCACTTAGACACATCCATATCCATACAGAATTAGTACTTCGCTGCTCATCAACTTGCCTATAGATGTCCCCTTTTCCCATTTTTCATGAGCACGCCTGCCTGTCATGCTGGGTTTGTGTGTAGGAGCTACAGATTCCAAAGGCAGAGAGAAGGTAGGGGGAGAGAGGCATTCGACATGAAGCTATGAGGGCTTTCATCAAATACAATGTAGTGCTTGGAACTCCCTCTGTTTATGATGCTAGGTATTGAAACAGCTTCTCCCCATCTTAGCACCACCCCCAAACAAGCAAAGATCTTATTGAGTTATAACATATTCCCAGGAACCCACTGAACCTAAGTGCACAGCAATGATGCTTTGCACTGTTGTACGCCCATGTGGCCATCCCTCAGATTAAGACACAGAACATTTTCAGCCCCGATCCATTCCTTCTTGCCTCTTCTTGGTCACTGTTCCTTCCAGAGGCAAAACACTACTGTGGCATTGATCACAACTATCTACCACTATCAGTTGGTTTTGAAATGACAGGAAGCTAAATATCCTAGAGAGCAGCAACCAAAATAAATAAATAAATAATAGTAAGAGTAATAGAAACCGTTTATTGATCATTTACTATGTGCAGGTACTGCACGAAGTACTTGAACATTATGGTTAACCTTCATAGCAACCCTGTAAGGAAAGTATTATCCCCGTTTCATAGATGAGGACATTTCAGCTCAGAGAAATTATGTGATTTACTCAAGGCCACACAACTCGTAGGAGGTAGAGCCAAGATTTGAACACGAGTTTATCTCTCCAAAGCTTTAGCCCCGAACCACTGTGCTGTTATCAAGAAGAATCATGCTAGGGGCACCTAGGTGGCTCAGTCGGTTAAGCGTCTGACTCTTGATTTCGGCTCAGGTCATGATCTCAGGGTTGTGAGATAGCGCCCTGCTTTGGGCTCTGCACTCAGTGGGGAATCTGCTTGAGATTCTCTCTGTCCCTCTCCCTCTGCTCCTTCCCTTCTAAAATAAATAAATAAATCTCTAAAAAAAAAAAAAGAAGTAACATGCTGGCTGGAGTTCAGAAGGGTACAGGATAATACTCTATGAAGCCACAGGCCTGAAACAGTAAATGTTACTCTAAAATTCTAGGTCAGATATGGATTAGGTTGAGCCCTATGAAATTATTAATACACTATTAATTATTAATATATGACTGGTTTTGATCTGTAAAAATGGTAATTTCATATGGTTTAATCTCATTCTTTAATGGACACCAAATTTTACCAAAATATATAACTAACCTCCTATAAAACCATAATTAACTTGAATTATTGCTATTCATTCCTTTATTCATTTAACAAATATCTATTTGACCCCTCCTCTATATCAAGCAGTGTGAGACGCACTGGGACTACAGAAGCAAACAAAACAGTTTAAAACCTAGCATATCCACTTTTTATAGACAGGTCAAGTAGAAAAAAACTCCATGAATCAGAAATTTTTTTCTGAAACAAAATCCTTCTCAATTCCAAGGCTTTCTTATTTTTTATAATGGTCAACAGCCTCAACTGTCAGAGATTGAGCCCGTGATGTTTATTGTTTTGTACTCGTAAGGTTAGAAAAACGATTAATACATTTTCTAAAGATTTGTCACAAAAGTTTTTCAACAAAAATACCCCATATGGTGAACCTTCTGTTTCTTTGGGGTTTTGTTAAATAGTATAAACAGTAACTCAATGTTTTTTCAAAAAGTGTCTGAGTTCTTGATTCTAAGCAATTGGATGGTTTTTTGCATATTATTTGCATACTGTTAATATAATACCCAAACTAACTGAACTCAGTTTTCCCCACCCACCACATACCTTGTACTCTTTGCTCTTCCTGTTTCTAGTGTTCTCACTCAGCTTGAGAAGAACAAATGAATGAATAAGGATTCTTTCAGGGATATCCAGCTAAGGCTACAGTAGTTCTGCTAGCTGATGGAATTATTTTTTAATAAGTTTTGTTTTTTAGGGCAATTTAAGGTTCACAGCAAAATCAAGTGGAAAGTACAGAGAGGTCCTGTATACCCCACCCTCCAAGCATACATATCCTCCCTGAGGGAGTTTTTTATTTGTAAAGATGTTGGGTCTGAAAAAAAAAATATGAAAGGAAGTATTGAAAATGGAGTTATTTGGATCAAGTTCCCAATAAATCCAGACCATAGGAAAAATGTAAGACCACTCTGATTGATTTTATGGAACCAGAAAAAAACCCAGATCTTATAAAGTAGTACTAAAGGAGAAAACTAAAAGAGAAACCATAGAAAAAACCCCAAATCTTATAAAATAGTATTAAAAGAGAAAACTATAGACCCAATTCCCTGTGGTTACGTATACAAATTGAATCCAGTGATACATTTTAAAATGAATGCATCATGACTAAGTAGGGTTCATTCCAGGAATGGAAAGATGATCTAATATTAGGAAAGCTAACAAAGTATATTGGAGCGAAATAAAGGAAAAAAGTAGGATTACATTAGCATTTGATAAAATTAACAACCATTCTGAACAACAAAAAATTTTAGTAAAATAGAAATAACTTATCCCAGACTTATAGAAACCATTAGAAGTGGCAAAATACTGAAATCATTCACATCAAATAAACAAACCAGGATGTTTATTATCCTCATTATCATTTGAAATGACTTCAGAAATTTAGCTATTGTAATAAGACAGGAAAATAAAATAGTTGCTATAAATGATGACAATGAAGAGATAAAGCTATCTTTATGTATACTTGATATGAGTATATATATAGAGAGAGAGAGAAGACACAAGAGAGTCTACTAAGAAACTTTTCAAATGAATAAGATAATTCGGGGTGCCCGGGTGGCTCAGTCAGTTAAGCGTCCTACTCTTGATTTTGGCTCAGATCATGATCTCAGGGTAATGGGATTGAGCCCCATGTTGGGCTCCATGCTCAGTGGGGAGTCTGCTTGAGATTCTCTCTCTCCTCTCCCTCTGCCCCTCCTCATGTCCTCTCTCTCTCTCTCAAGTAACTAAAATAAATCTTTGAAAAATAAGATAATTTGCTGTGACTGGATGCAAGATACACCTACAAATATTAATAACTTTAAAATTAGTGAGCAGGGCACCCAGGTGGCTCAGTCAGTTAAGTGTCTGACTTTTGATCTCAACCCAGGTCTTGCTCTCAGGGTTGTGAGTTCAAGTCCTCACTGGGCTCCACACTGGGCATGGAGACTACTTAAAAAAAGAAAAATACTGAGCAAAAGCTTTAAGAAAAATAAATTTTGCTTAGTCTCAAAGTATTTTGCCTGAGACATTTATTAATTACAAAGGGAAAGAAGTAACTTTGTAGTAGAGAAACCAGGTAGAAATCAGTTTAACATAGTGATCAGGGTAAACATCACCAGAGATAAGACATATGACCCCGCCCCCTTTTTTTAAAGAGAGCCGTCTTGATGCCTTGAGCTTTTTTTTCTTTTAAGTAGGCTCCACGCTGAGTCTGAGACTTGAACTAACAACCCTGAGATCAAGAGTCGCATGCTCTACTGACTGAGCCAGCCAGGTGCCCCATTATGAACCCTTTTTATATTAGGTACTGAGTAGGATACACAGCTTTATTTTCTTTGTAATCCCACCAAAAATGTAAAACCTCAGTCCAATCATGAGAAAATACCAAACAAATGCAAACTGAGTAACATTGGACAAAATAATTATTAATAATTTTCACAAATGTCAGAGTCATGAGAGAGAAGAAAAGAACGAAGAATAGCTACAGACTGCAGGACATTAAGAAGAAGCAACCACGAAATGCAACACGGCTTCCTGGATATGATTGGAAGGGACAAAGGGCACTAATGAAAAAACACTGGTAAGATTCAACCAACATCTTTAGTTTAGTGAATGGTATCGAACCAATGTTAAAATCCTGGTTCTAATAATCATTCTACAGTTGCGTAAGATGTTAGCATTAGGGGAAGCAGGGGGACAGATACACAGAAACTATTTTTGCAACTTTTCTCAAAGTCTGAAAGTAGTTCAAAATTTAAAAATTTAGAGGATAAAAACCGACAGCTTTCCTCTCTACAGGCTTTCTTAATTTGGTTTCTCTGATGCATCTCTAGAGACAAGAATTTGAGGGCAAGGAATTTATTTGAGAGCTGTCTTAGCCAGTGTGGCCGCCATAACAAAGAACCACAGACCGGGCGCTTTAACGACAGAAATGTATTTCTCATGGTTCTGGAGGCTGCAAAGTCCAAAATCAAGATACCGACTGATGTGGTTCCTGGTGAGAACTCTGTCCTGGCTTGTAGATGGTCACCTTCTTGCCATGTCCTCACGTGATGGACAGGGAGAAAGAGAGAGGGCCAGTTCTTTGGTGTCTTCATATAAGGGCATAAAACTATCAGATCAGGGCCTCACCCTGATGACCTCATTTAACCTTCATTACCTCCATAAAGGCCCTATCTCTGAATACAATAACATTGGGGTTAGGGTTTCAACATACAAATTCCAGGCGGGGCGGGGAGGGGGCGGTGGTGGCTTGGGCACAGAAACTCTGTGAGCTCTTGAATGGTGATTCTTGAATGGCATGGGCAGGAAAAGCAAACCCATACCCAGAATATGTTTCAGTCCCAGTTAATGACAAACTGTCACCTCCTCCAAGGGGAAAGGGGTCCAGTTGAATTAATTTATCACCAAATGGCAAGTTTTTCTTCCCCAAGGGATCCAACAGAATTAATTTATCACCAAATGGCAAGTTTTTCTTCCCCAAGGGATCCAACAGAATTAATTTATCACCAAATGGCAAGTTTTTCTTCCTCAAGGAATCCAGTAGAATTAATTTATCACCAAATGGCATGTTTTCTTCCCCACCGTACTGAGGGCTCAGCGTTGGTTTCTGTAGCTGACAGATCATGCATCCAGCAGCAGGAGTGGATGTGTCAGCCATGGTGAGAGAGAGTCTGCCATGAGCGCTCCATTCACGTTGTGCCAACACGAGGGCGGCCAGGGCAGGGGGCCTGCTGTCCTCCTTGTTATTCAGGGCCTCCTCTGCCGTGGGTCCTTTCTGCTGGGCACTGATGTGGGTCACCGTGTGCTTACTCCCTTGGGTCCCTCCACATGTTACCCTCCCAGATCTCTTTGCCTCTGATCTTCTCATCTTTGTAGATACTTCCCCAACCAGCCAGGCCATCCACCACTTCCCAGGAGCCTATGTTTATCCTTATGTCAGGCCACCTCTCCCTCCACAGCAAGTAGGTGACAGGGGTACCCCTGGAGGCTGTGCCCACTGGGAGGACTTCCCCTGCTGCTGTCTTCAGGGTCACCTGAAAGCTACACCTGAGAGTGTAGGGCAGAAGCACTCATTGTTAGCTTGCTGCAACACATCGAGCTGACCCATCTGTGAGCCCTGGACCTGGGTGTTTCCTTTTCCACCAGCCGGTCATAGGGAATGTCCCATGTGGTCCTAGGTGTGAACTAGGGGCGAGGTGAGGTAGCTGGGGAGTTTATGTTTCATAGTCTCCTAGAGAATGTTAATTCCTGGCACTTAGAGAAGGATGTCAACCTGGGAGCACATAAGCAGGAAGGCTGCAGGGATGTGGGCCAGCACAGTGTCCGCCACACTAGCAAAAACCAGTTATAAAATAGAAATTAAAAAAAAATAGAAAGGAAAGAAAAATCCTATTCACCATATTAACCAGGAATAAATTTAGTAATAACGACCTAGAGCCTATATAAAGAAAGCTCTGACATCTTATTAAAGATCTTAAAATAAGACACGCCCCCCCCCCAAAAAATGGAGAAACACAGTATGTTCCTGGTATAAGAAAGCTTAATAGCATAAAGACATCAATCCTCAAATCAACTTAAAAATGAAATGCAATTCAATTCTGCAGCCCGGTGCTTTTCTTTGGGAGGGGGCACTGGGAATGCCTGAAACTATTTTAAAGTTTATATACAGTAATAACTCTCTGAGAATGACCAAAAGAAGTTTGAAAGAGAAAAGTATTTTGAGGAGTTCCCTTACAAAATAATGAAACTTGTTATACTATTCTCTATAACATATATATATATATATATATATATATATATAAAGCATCATAATCTAAACAATATGCCAGAGGAATAAATTAATAGATCAAGAGCAAAATAGAGAACCAGAAATAGATCACACTCTATATGAGAACATAACACATGTAAAGGGTGACACTTTGTTCAATGTGAAGAGTATGTTTTTATACTAAATGACCCAGGGATAACTGGTTGGCTATGGGGGTGGAGGTGAATACTAGAACTCAGACTTCACATCATAAACAAAAATAAATTCCAGATGAAATGCTCAAAAACGATAAGTTTGGAGAAAGTTTAATACTTTCCACCTGAGAAGCAGCACCCTGAGTTCTATGCTCAGGGAGGGGAGTAAAAGAGCCTCATTGCTATGAGCTTGGATGCTCCACCATTCCTTGCTTGGCAAACTCCAATGATTGGAATGGTGATGTGAACAGGTACTGTGTCCCAAAGCACTTTTCCAGAATGAGCCTGTTTCCATAGTGGGGCAATGTACCATTTCATCCCAGCTTCACCACAGTGAGGCTTTCTATACCTCCGAAAGTCACCCAGCATTTCCATATCTCAATTTCCTTACTCATAAAAGACTGTGAAGATTCAATGAGATAAAGGTAACACACTTAAAAGGGTTCCTGGCACAAAGTAAGCACCCAATAAATGTTAGCTATTATGATTTTTATTATTATTATCATTAATAGAGTCCTTGTTTTCCTCTGTCAATGTATCAAGTAAAACCAACCGGTCATTACCAGAAAACATTCTCTCTGAACATTCTAGACATCAACTGCTTCTCATCTAATCATTAACGCACAGGCGCGTGGCCCAATAGAAACAGCTAAAGCAGTGGGTCATGACTGCATCCGTTTCCAGTAGCACCTGCTTTCCTGTACTTATTATAGTTATTATTCTGCTAGCTCCGTGACTTTAACACATGGCTATTTATTTTCCTTTATAATTTTTTTTCAAAGGCTGTTATCTCACCCTTTGTGAAAATCCAACCTAACTAGGTCTACTTGTAGCCTATCATTTGCTAATGTATTTTTTTTCTGTTAAAGAATTTTTCTCTGCTAACTTTGAGAGGTAAGAAAGCGCGCCTGGCTTGACCCTATCAAGCTAGACTCATCCCTATGTCATATTGTTCTATTTTAATTAGACTCCCCACCAGTTTTCCCAGTTCCAAGACAAGACTCCTCGGGGATATGTGAGATCTGAAAAAGATTTTCCATAAAGTAATCTTAGAAAAGAAGAAGTCCCGAAACACATCTGCGTTTGCCCTGTAACTACAGAGCTTGCCCTGACGGGAGACCGGCTGTGACCCCTGCTGCATCTCAGACTTCCTCTGGCCAGATCTGAGTCGTCCCTTCCTCAGCTGTTTGAGGTGGCTCCCATTCTTACACTTGAGATGGTATCTCTTTGGTCTCTTAAACAGATAATGGGCTTTCGGCAGAGGAAGCTAACATTTATTAAACACCTACTGTGTGACCAGGCACGATGCTCAGCTCCTTATGTGTGTACAGAGCACTAGCTAAGTATTTGAACTGCTTTGATGTTTTTCAAATAACTTCGTATTTTAAAATAGTTTGATTTGCAAGAAGTTGCAAAAAACAGTACAGAGTTCCCACGCACTTTTTCGCCTAGCTTCCCCCAATGATAAAATCATACATAACCATAGCACATGGTCATGGCCAGGAAAGTGACCTTGGTATAATACATTAACCCAGGCACCACCCTCGACACATTACACTGCATTTCATGTCACAGATTTGCTTGCATTTGAATCTGGCTCCTCGTTAGTCATGAGCAACTTTGGGAGGAACCCAAAGCATCTCTCTGCTTCAGCTCACTTATCTGTAAAATGGAGACAACAATCGTGCCTCCATCATAGGATTACAGTGAGAATTCGATAAGATTAGCTATTCTTATTCATGAACCCTTAACAGCAACGCTCTGAGGTAGACAGTGTGGGAGAGACTGTGTGCAAATTTGGCTGCCAGGCCTCTCCTTCCCTTGAGACTTTGTATTTCTTCCCATCAAGGGCTGCAGGCCATCTCCCCACCCTTTGCGGAGTTTGGCTTCGTGAGTGAGCATTGCTTCGGCCAACTGAACACAGCAGAAGTGGCAATGTGCCCGTTTTGAGCCTGTGTCTCAAAAGGCCTGTGTTCTCTCTCTTTCTCTGAGTACAGCTTCCTCCAGATGAACAAGCCCAGGCTGGCTTGCCTCGTGAGGAGAGACATCTGACCCAGATCACCTCTGTCACCCCAGCCGCCAAGCCCCAGAGGCAGAGCCGCCTTGCCGACTGTAGACATACAAGGGGCCCACTGGAAACCACAAGAATGACCCAGCAGGGTCCAGCCTAAATGTCCAACTCCCGGTGAGCCAAGGAAATGGTTGTTGCTTACCACTAAATCTTCAGGGCTTGTTATGCAGCTATAGATCACCAATACAGGCGGTACCATGCAAATACTGATGATCGTAATTGCACGTGATGAGAATTAACAAGATAATGTATGTAATGCATTTAGCATGTAGCGCGTGAGAAATCCTCAGTCAATGTTAGTTGTTACTATCAGCCCCCTTACCATCCTATTTTACAGATGAGGAAACTGACATTTGAAACTCCTTAGGAAGTCTGCCAATAAACAGGTGAGCCTATTTTCCAACACTGGTCTGGTTCCAAAGCTGTGCACTTTTCCCTTTTGGAAAATGTCTCTGTTTCCTCTGTCCTCATGTTGTCGGGATATGTAATACTGTACTAATTCACCAGAATTGAAATAGTGATACATGGCAAATGGTCCTCACTCTTCCCCTTTTCCCCGTGAATCTGTAACAAACTTTTACATTAAAAGGTGATAATATGAAAGGAAGTTGACAGTATGAATATTATCATATACGCATATCCACACACAAGGAAAAATGTTTGACATTTTCAATTATTCATTTAAAATGAAAACACTCAAATCAGCATTGTGAAGGAAATCCCAAGTTTACTTCAGATCTTCATCTATTAAAATACTCTAATAGTAACCGATTTACATCTCAATGTAGGAACGAGTGCCCCAGGAATTCTCCACTACCGTTATGTTTGGAACATTCTGGAATGCTGGGCAGAAGTCAGTTTAACGTAGCTGAGGGGAAAAAAAGAGTCAAAGGAAATAAAATCTCAGTAATTATTAGTCCTATAACAGCACAATATATGTTTTTTCAGGTGAGGGCCATGGGCTGAGCCCATGTACCGGTGTGTGCAAGTACAACATACTAATGTAAATGAAGAGACAGAGCCACATCAAAGTCCGTGAGAGAGAAAAAGATGAGAAGATGCTACACCAGTGTGTCCCTTTATCAAGAAGCCAGACATAGTGTGAGTGGAATGTTTAGGAAAAGGACACAGGTGACCTGATGGTTTTTATATTGTCACAGACCCGGTGGAATCATAGCTAGAATGTAAAAAGTACAAAGTTGTGTTCATCTTCTTTTGATAAGCCAATCGTGTAACCATGTTTATGGCCACTTTATAAGTTATCACTCCCACTCCCAGAGGAGTGACAAATGTGCCTCGCAGCACTCCTCATATGCTAGTATCCCAGAGAAGAAACTGGAAGGCAAAAAGCCAGCTTGATATGTAGGGGGTCCTTCAGCCACGGTGGGAATTAATGGAATTCTTCCCCAGAATGAAAGAGAATGTCATGCCTCAGGGCAGAGACAGCTGGTAGGTCACCCAGTGTTTACCTCTCCCCTTTTCATACTAATAAAACCCTGATTTGATTGGGAGTAGCCATATGCCAAAATGAAAAAACTGTACTTCCCAAACTTCCCTGCACTGAGTGGCCATGTGACGAAGTTCGTGAGAGTGGTATGTAGGCTGAAGTTCTTAGGTGAGGCTTTTGTCACTTTGCTTCTCCCTTCTTCCTTCCCGGAATGCAGTCATGATAGTTGGAGCTACAGCATCCAGTTTGCAATTATTTCATATCTCAGTGTCTTGAATCTCAGTCCAAGTTCTCTCACTCTGTAGCCGAGTAATGAACGGAACTTTCCTGTGCCTCGACTTCTCATCAGGATAACAGAGTATCTAGTCATAAATGGGATTGTCCACATAAATGACTTTGCAGAATGATTGGTTATAGTGAACGTTTTGCCAAAGATAGGTGCATTTTTGTAATAGGCAAAGTAACAGTAGTAGGTATAATATTTTTTGGAACAATTATGATAATAATAGACTAGGAAATAATGTTGGTACGAGGAATTTGGCTTTGATCCCACAAAAAGGGCATACTGAATAATTTCCAGCAGGAGAGTGACATGACAGCATCTGAGTTATAGGAAAACTCTGGATAAATTCAAGAACTATGCTAGAGATGGAATTAATTCCCTTGGTTACCAACTTTTATATTTAGAGGCAAAGGGTATTAAATGGGAGGAGAACTACTATTTGCTCAAAAATTAAGTTGGAGTTGACGGAGCCTTGAGTAGGGCTCCTGGATATTTCTCAGCAGGGTGCTCTGGGCCTGTTTTGCAACTTCCCAAAGCAAGGTTTTCCTGCACTGTCAGTGTAAGCTCAGGCACAAATGAAATGTTTTAAAACTATAGTTGGACGCTAAGTTAGCTTCAAAAACATCTTCAAATTCCAAGTGTAGAAACTGCAACTGATTTAGACACCACACTAGTTGAGTTCTTACAATTATTGAAGGCAAGTATTATTTTGAAGTCATTTTACAAAGTGTATTGTGTGTGATTTGCTATAGAAATGTTCTATGTAAAGACCATAAGACATCAAGAGTGAGTTAAACTACCTAAACACCTAATTTAAGCTACATAAAAACTGCTATTCAGCAGGCATCTTTTTTTAACTTATTTTGATATTTCTCATTTGATATTGTCTGTAAAATCGAGTACAATGAAACAGACCACCTCTAAGGTCTCTTCCAATCCTAATCCATGTGCTTTTCGAAACGACCGCAAACAGGCAGATGATCATCGGTGTGATAAAATAACTCCCAGAGTGCTTTTGCTAAGTATCACCTCATCTAATCCTGAAAACAGTCCTCTGAATTAGGTGACTATTATTACCCCATTTTATGATAAGGACACTGAGGTGCCCTGAAAGTTAAGTCAATTGCCCAAGATCACAGATATAAGGGAGAAAAAAATAAGGTAAGTGTATTGCAAAGCTTAAGGTAGAACTAAAAGGATGGGAGAAAACCACATATGACGTGAGTTAGAGTGAAGGAAAAAGAACTCGAGTCCATACCCTTGAGGCTGGTCGGGGGCATTCAGCAGGGCTGGGTATTTCATCCTGGGTGCGTCAGCATCTCGTCAGGAAGTGCTCAGGCCTGGCTCCTGTGGTAGAATGAAGAGAATTTGGAGTCATCATGGCAGCACCAGGCTTTGGCTACATAATTTTCCTGTCCTCCTCACTCTGCCTCTCTGGCCTCCAACATAGCATGAGTCTCCACCAAATTTAGGACTCCTGGTTTACCACAGAATGGCCGACATAACCACAAGACATATGTGGAAGCCAGGAGAGGGACTGAGGTTTCACTAGAGGGGTGCCCGTGGCTGCTTCTGGAGCGAGGATCCCAGGCAGCCCAGGAGCTGGATCGGCCATGTCCTGGACACTGCTCCCAGCTTGACCTTGAGAGGGTGATCTCTCCCCTCCAGGAAATCAGGGCTGGTGACCCTCAGCTGGTGCCAGGAGAGGCACTGGGCTTTCGGCTAGGTGCTTGGATCCTTAGCAATAGGGCTGCGGGGCCTTACTACTCAAAGTGTGGTTCAAGGACCAGCAACAACAGCATCACCAAGGAGGTGGTTATACATGAAGAATCCTGGGCCCCAATCCACATCTACTAAATAGCCCCTGCATTCATTTTAATGAGATCTCCAGGGGAAATGTGCACACAGGAAAGTTTGAAGAGCTCTGAAGTATAAGACGATTTACAAATATTAAAGCAGTTCTCACTTTTTAAAAAATTCTGATGTCAAAGTAGACCAGTTAAATCAGAATCTCAAAGCTCCCCCGGCTGATTTTCAGAGGCAGCCTCAGTCAAGAGCCACCGCTCAAGTGTGGCCCACCCTTCATTTCTAAATCAAATCTACACTGGCCACTTCTAGACATCAGTTGGCAAACCGATACCATTTCATGGCAAAGAACACACAAATCTTTAATTAAAAGAGGAAAATAAAGGCAACAGAATGAGCCTTTCATTAGCAAAAACTTATTTCATTGAAAGGATTGGCTTTTATTCTAAAATTATGTCTTTTATTCTAAAATTATCATTTTGTCATTTTTTAAAAAGTGTTCTTTCTTGGGGCGCCTGGGTGGCTCAGTTGTTAAGTGTCTGCCTTCGGCTCTGGTCATGGTCCCAGGGTCCTGGGATCGAGCCCCACATCGGGCTCCCTGCTCGGCGGGAAGCCTGCTTCTCCCTCTCCCACTCCCCCTGCTTGTGTTCCCTCTCTTGCTGTGTCTCTCTCTGTCAAATAAATAAAATCTTTAAAAAAATGTTCTTTCTTTTATAAAATATTAGAAAAGCTAAACATTGTCCATTACAAACTAAAAAACAACTAACCCTACCTGGTACCTTGAATTTTTTTTTTTAATTCAAAAGTCTAAGAATCACAACTCTAGAAAATTGATTTAAATATTTCAGTGGACACACTTGCCACCTCTCACTCCCTACTTCCTTAAATTAAAGCCCAAATCGCCTCACTCAGTAAGGTACTACATCATGAGTCAGAACTCAGGAAATGATTCCAGCCTTGGGAATATGCATCTTGGTAAAAAGTAGACAGGCAGCAAGTCAGGCTAAATAACGGAGGGTGTCCGTTATGTAACATGTTGGATTTTTTTTTTTTTTTGAATAAATGGCGATATTAAGATTAACGACTCAAACTGGCCATCTACAAAGGAGTTTCTTGGAAAAGCTCTGGACCAGTGGCTCTCAAATTTTAGCATGCCTCAGAATCACCTGGAGGGTATGTTAAAATCTAGGTTACTGGTTTCACCCCTGGAGTATTTGATTCAGTAGGTCTAGAGTGGACCCTGAGAAATTTGCATTTCTAACAAGTTCCCAGGTCAAGTTGCTTGCCCAGGGAACCACGCTTTGAGAACCACTGCTCTAGCTAGAGAAAAACTGCTAGAGAAAATGTGAGTCACAAAGATTAAAAAAAAATTAGCGATATTAGTTATTAGTTATAGAGTTATAATAGTTATACGTTAATGTATATTATTAGTTACTATATAGTTTTATATATATAAACTACTATATATATATTAGTTTAGTTGGTCTATACAGCAAGAATGTCATTTGAAGGTAATGATTTGCAGTGATCTTAGAAAATGATTGTTTAAAAGCAGCATCATATGAGCCGAGAATTCCTCGGGGCGGGGGGGGGGGGGGAGCTCTGATGTCCGAGCCCAGGTGAATTATTCCATAGGCAGAGGTCTCGTTCCAGGTCCGAGCTTCACATCCAACCGAATCTTCCGCACATCCCTCCCCTTCTCCATTCAGACCTGTGATTTATGGAACAAGTCTAATAAGAGACAATCTTCCCAAAGGTTGGCTCCTTTCCCATCCCGCTGTCCAGTGCTGACAACAGACCCACTAAATTTAGCGCAAGTGGAAAAAACGCGGCGCAGTCCCACCACGGCGCGCACCTGCAACCCACCGGACAGCCCGCCATCCTCCAAACGGTTCTCGGAAAAATTAGGCTATCTTTCATTAGCTATCTATCATGTGGCCTCCACCAGGCTGCTGGATATGAGGGCCATTTAATTAGGCCCTGCACCACTCTCTGGTGTGAAAAGGCTCTCCGACGCTTTGATTCCCCACTGCTACGCAGCAGGAAGTTCTTGGCGATAATTGACATAGGATTTCCTTGTTAACCAGCAGCAGACATGCCGGATTAAAGCGACAGAGATCTCGAGAAGAAAGTGAAAGAGATAAGAAGCTCGGGAAGACTTCTGCTTATTTGGCACTTGAGGACCGGGAGGAAACAGCAATCACCCACTCAAGTGGCGACTCCCAGAGTGGAAGGGCGTCCCCTTATCAGACCCATTTCAGCTTGGCTGATCAAAGATTGACTCCCCGTAAAATCACATAGGCCTGGGGTTTGTTAGTTTATTAAGCGGCAGGTTTTAGGAATTATCACAGGTTTAAAGATGGATTGCAGTTTATGTGAAGGGGGAGAGGATTATCGGGTTTTCATCTTAACAATTATAAAATATCACAGCTGAAAGCTTGCTTGCAAATGACATAATTTTCCACTACCGACTAAACAGGTCATTGTGAGGCTGCATGTAAGCGTTCTCCACGAGGGAGGAAACGCAGGCAAATTAACTCCGGGGAGGAACGAGGATGAGGGGCCTCTAGACGCCTTGTTCCACTTGGGAAGCTGGTGCGATCCCATTTTGCCCTGTGCGGTTCCATAGGTAATTATATTTAATTTCTTACTGGGGCCTTTTAGGTCGGCTTGCATTCAAAGAGAGGGACAAGAGAAGCAGCCCACTGAGATGGTTCTTAAAAAGCCGTTGTGATAAATGATATTGAAATAGATCCACATGAGCTGAGTGAAATGAAATGTCTACTTTGGAGTAGAGACAATTATTGTATATCACTTAATAACTTAACCTTACAAGAGCACACGTGGCATTAATAAAGGGCTGGGAGCTGCAAAAAGCATGTTAGGGGACTTCCTTTTGAACAACTCTATACAAGTCCGGGAATAGCAGGATGAGACAAGTCAGCCAGCCCGCTAGCCTGCGCACTTGACCATGGATCCGTGCTTCCGATTAAATACTTGATGGCAAGGGCTTGCATCCTTGCTGATTTTTAAAAGCAACATTTATGGAGTTTGGGGGGTTTGTTTTCATCACCAAAGCAATCTGTGTTGAGGGCAGGAAATTTGGGAAATACGGCGAAATATCAAGAATGAAGAAGAATAATCCGCTCCCCCACCACACACACACACCGATTGGTAAACACTGGTAAAGCACCACAGGCTTTGTTGTTACCTAGACACAAATATGTAATGTCTCATACAACCTGGCTCACTGCTGTATTTTTTTTAAATGCATAATTTACTTAACAATAAGCCATGATTGTTTCCCTATATTTAGTAAATGTTATTCGAAGGTATGCTTTTGGATTGTGGCACTATGTACGATAATATCATTGATTTAGATAATCCCCAACAGTTGGACATTTAGATTGCCATTGGTTTTTTGCTATTATTAACAAAGCTGAAATGACCAGGCTTGAACATAAATCTTTGCATGTTTGACTGCTTCCTTTGAAGAATTAGAAGTAGAATATCAGGCTCAAAGGGCAGGGACATTTTTAAGGACACTGCCACCTACTCAAGCTTGCAGATTTTCAACATAGCTTGAAAATAATTTGTCCGGTGTTGAAGTCACAAGCATTTTGTGCCCTCTACCCTGGACTGAGCGCAGATGACAGAGGCTATGTCATGGAAAGAAGATCCGTCACTCTGCATCTCTTGGATGCTTGTGTTCTGATCTGACCTTTTGCCATGAAGCTCTGTGACAGACTATGACAATAAACAGAGACTCAAGAATCAAGTTAATGGGGCCACACTCTGAAGATAATTATGTCAATGTTAACGACTTAAACATGGAACACATCTTTCATCCAAGAAGTTCAAGTTCCTCTAAGAGCACCAATTCATTATCATTCACAAGTGCAAACGGAATTGGTTGAAAAAAAAACAACAAAAACAAAAACCTTGTAAGAAAACGGAAAGGAAGGCAGGCAGCTGATTCTGGACAGAGCTTTTTAACAAAATGCCCCTCGGCGCTTGATCTAGCAGAGAAAAGAGGCTTTTTTCCTTTCTTTTTAATTTTTATTTATTTATTTTTTTAATTTGCTGCAAAAAGACTGGGGCCAGTCAGCCATCAAGTGTTTGGGGCTATTTTGAAAACAAGAAAACACACATCATCTTTGCTTTTTGTGTCCTTAACACAAGTCTTTCTCAAGTGGGGTTTCGCCTGTAAGAGTCTGGTCGTTCCTCATCTGAGGGATGTTTAATGCACAGATGGTCGAGGTGTTCTGGGGCATTATATTATTCCTGGATGAAAGTGTCTGCATAGGTACAGGTTTATGCTACCATAGGATTTTTCTGCTTAATTTGATCATTGAGAAGGTGCAAAAAAGATGCTCTTAGCTGACCTATAGCTTTAGAAAATAGATGCATCTGTAAAAAAAAATACTCTTTTCTATATATATCTATCTATGAAAGATAATCTTTTCCATGTATTGTCTATCAAAAAGATACTCTCAATTGACCTACAATTCTTAAAATATATATTTATCTGTGAAACTATTTTTGTAAAACTCAGTGAAGACATTGTCTATGTGATAAGATGACATTATTTCACTGTTCATTATTTTGAAGCCACCAACATTTCTCTCTCTGTGAGCAAAGATAGGAAATGCTTGCCCACCTCCTGGCACCACAGACTAAAGCTCACTATACTGAAATCACATCGAGTCCAAACACGAGGTGCTATGTGCCAGAGATTAGCCTGGTTTTTGCCTGGGGAAAAATAAACTAGCATAAATCCGTTTATCCCAAATTTAATTTTCTTCTTTTTGTTTTGGGTAATCTCTAATTGTTTTATAAGGCAAAATACAATGAAGTCGTTATCCACAGTGTAGCCTGCTAAACTGAGGCATTTGTAAGTTTTGCTATTACAGCAGTAACCCTAACTTTCAACACTGTGACCCATCTGAAGGGCTGAAGAGTAACCAGCCTCCTTGTCCCTCCAACCTGCTGATGGAACAGACTTAGAAATCATTTCAGCGGCTAGGGCGGCTTTGCTCAGAGAAACATCTGTCCAGGGGAGGCAGGGAATATCGCTAAGTGAAATAAAAAGCAGCAAGAACATCACCTTCTCAATCTGGTCCCAGGGCGTGCCTTGGGAATGATAGTCCCCAGGACCCCTTGTAATTTAGGGTGCAGAAATCAGAGACAAATGGATCTTGTTGTAATAGTTTTCTCATTACCATCTTGGGAAATTTCCAGCAAAGGTTTGGCAAAATAATGCAATACCCCTGATGCTAGTAATATAGTCTCACTCGTAATTCCAGCTTTCACAGCACCGAGGACTTAAAGGAAAAACAAATTTCTAAGCTCAAGCTTAGAAAGGCTGTCTGTAAAGGAGAGCCACAGAGAAGGTGGGGAGCTTTTGCTGAATAGCAATGGTCAATTCTGCTTTTCAAAGACAGAAGAGTTTGTACTTCTATCTTATACACAAGAGAACCTCAATTTTCAACCTATTCTAATTTTCCTTTGGGGCCCAACAAAGCAATATTTGTTTTAAAAGTCCTTTCATCAAGGAGGGCCTAAGGATTGCTTTTATTTTATTTTATTTATTTATTTATAAATATATTATTTATTATTTTATTATTTTATTTATATATTTTATTATTAAGTTGCACATCCTTCATCCATGAGCCAAGGGGCATTCTGTTATGTATTGATGCATATATATCATATGATATATACACACACACTATAGTGATGTAATAATGTATTATAATGATAATATATATAGCGAAAGAAGAACAAAAAGGTGATGCACATGGGCATTTTATAAATTGCAATTTCTAGGGAAGATGTCTTGCGTGAAGATTCCTCTGTAAGGTACCTCCCCCACAGACCAAGCCAAGACCGCTTTCTAGAAGGAGAGCTGATTTCTTAACACCCGTGATGAAAGTCACTTACGTAGAGCAGGGGCTTCCTGTGTTGTGTCAGGCACGGTTTTAAGCATTTTACGTGTATGATCACAGTTTTGGTTGTTTTTGTTTTTGTTTTTGATCTCATTTTCTCCTCATACCACCCTAGGTTTGAAAACAAATTTCCCAAACTGGAAGTCTTCATTTATTCATTTGTTTAGATATAGGCGTTAAATGTCTACCGTTTATCAGGCACTATGTTGAGTGTTGAGGATTTGAAGGCAAAAAAGGGACCCTGGACTACAGACCCCCAGACAAACAAGTACCGTAGCACATCATGGAAAGGAGGCAGGGTGCAAAGTGCTTAGTGCATGGGATTCTGGCTCAGACGGACTGGACGTGGAGTCTTGGCTCCCTCTACCAAGTTTCCGAGAGCCAGCTATGGGACTTCTCTAGCCGTGGCTGTCTAACCCAGAAAGTGGCCAGAATAATTCTGATTTCATAGGTTGTTGCAAGAATTAAAACATCAACAAAGCAAGCACATAGTAGAGTTGGCATCCAGTATACACTAAATAAATGGTACTACCTACTTACTCCTATCATTATTATTATTACTACTACTACTACTAGTATTTTTGTTCACCCTGTAACAGTTTAGTAAAGTATTATGGAATTACAAAAAAAATTTCAGAACGAGGAGTTTTCACCTCTAACATCAACATCCGTCCTCACGGATTTTGCCAGATCTTTCAGGGGCTCCCGAGGATCATCTGCTGATAAGTGATAATACCTTCTTTAGTCTGCAGAGAAAGCACCTCTGGGCTCTTTCTCCTTGAAAGGAATACTTCCCTTCTGAGATTGTGTTCTTGTAAAACGTTTATGTTATTTTAAATTGTGTGTGTGTGTGCATGTGTGCAAAAATGTCCTTTCTTTATAGGATGATGGAGACCATCTATAACATTTGTAGAGGGAGATTTAAGAGTTTATTTGGCCAAATTAATTTAACTTGGCAATTCTATGTAGATCTTCCCCTGCCAATTTTTAAAAATAGTTTTGTTGTTTCATAAAGTCTGGAAACCCCTAGATTATGCAAACTATTCTTTTAAGCAAAAGCAAAAGTCAATTTCCTTCCTAGAAAAACTGCAGGTTCTTTTTTAATATTTGTTTCCTTTTCTTTCTTTCTTTTTTTTTTTTTTTTGTAGCAAATGGGACTTTTGTGGTGCCTTTTTCGGTGGCAATGGGCTTTTGAATCAAAGACTCATTTTTCTAAGTGATGCATCTGCTTTTAATGTCTTAAATGCTAGGCTAGAACAGACATATCTTTCTGATCTGGGTTTTCTTAAATAGCCAGAAGTCTTCATGGTAAAGACAGCAACTATCTAATAGAGAAATAACTCTAAGACAGAGAGCCCAGGCTGCACGATATGGCCTCCCTGACAACCTATAAATGGACCATATTGATGAAGTGAACAGGACTCTCTCTGGTCATTTTCAACTAGAAACTAATAATCCCCGTCATGATATCAGGCATACAACCTCGGTTAAAACTAGGTTCATCAAATAAATCACTCAGGAATTTTTCTATTTCTTTCTCTGGACACATTGCACATCTGCTCAATGAAAGGAGGAAAGAAGCAATATTTCTTTGATCAGGATTTTTTTTTTAATATCCTTGTATCTGTCCCTTGGGATGCTATCTTTTCAAGTGGGTGCAGATAGTACATCGCTTTCTAATGAATGTAGAGAATTTATGAATTTAAGCTATAAAACCAAATAAGAGGGATTTTAGTTTATCTCAATCTATATTTTACATTGTCATGAGAAAATAAACCGGACCACAAAGCTGTATTGTGCCCAGTTCACTAAATCTCCTGATCTCTCATGACCTTTTCAATGTGTTCCATTTGTGGCCACATGTGGGCTGGGGAGGGGGGTACAAACAGATGATCGCTTTGTATGTTTCCCCAATATGTCTAAATACGTCTAACACTTTTCATACCCTCTGGCCGTGGACAGTAAAGAGCTTGGCTGAAGCATCAGACATCAGCCACAGCTAATCTTGTCATGTTAACATCTTACTGACTCTGTTAATACTTTCTAGGTATTTGGATGAATTTTGAAATTTGTAAAATGGATATGGTTGTCATCCTATGTCCTGAGGATCTTACAATCCCCAGGTCAGCTCCTTGTGTCTTAAGGAATTATGGATATTATTATTATCATTATTATGTCTTTTTCTGCTTGTAGGATAGAAAATAGTAGAAGTTGTTTGAAAGGAAAGCTAAGCTTTCTTGAACGTGGAAGAGAAAGTGGGTGAAAAGGCAGAGCCTCCAGTTTGCTGGCCCCTTCTGCTAGTATTGAAAGGAAACTAGTTTGGTAGAGAGAACGCAGGACTAGGATCCAGTGGACCCACACTCAGATCTCCGCTCTGCCACCTGCCAGCTAGGTGACAGGAAGATTATGGAAACCTTGAGCTCCTCCTTGGAGAATGTGGGATAACAGATCTTGTAGAATTATGTAGAGAATATAATGAGTTAAGGTATAAGAGACATTTGGCATCTGGCCTGCTACACGGTAGGTGCTCAATGAATCCAAGTTCCCTGTCTTCTCCTGAGTTTAAAGGAACTCAGCCTTGCAAGCTGTGTGATCCTGAGCAAGTCATTTAACCTCTCTGACCCTCTGCTTCCTCCTCTGTAAGACAGACTATTATAAAATGTCCCGTAGGGTGGTCGTGAATAAGATGGTCGGTAGAAGCCCCTAGAACAGGGCCTGAGTTACAGAAAATGTTATTTACTATTATTTATGTTATTTATGACTATTACTTTTACAATTCTTACTATTGTTTCTCTTTTGAGCACCACTCCTTTTCCTCATCTTGCTTCTTTTTCTTGGGCTTCCATTTCTTCAGCTGGCAAATGAAGGAAGATAATACTTCCAACCCTTCTAACTCTAAACTGTGATGACTTGATGTGTGAAATGACATTGGTAAGAGCTTTTTACCATCTATGAGTTGTTATACAGCCTAAGATGGAAGTTTTATGGTCTACATTTCCTACTGATGCTTTCACCTCAAAAGAATAGCCATCATCATTGAATGCTTGCTATGGGCCTGACATACTTATTTTTTAAAATAATTTTTTTTAGTTTGGAATAATTATGGATTTACAGAAAAGTTGCAAAGAGAGTACAAAGTTCCTATGTACCTATCAGCAGGTGGCAGTTCCAGCGAGTGTTACCATAATAGGAAGATGCCAACATTGATATATCACTATTAACTAAATGTCAGACTTTATTTGGAATCATTTTTCCCTTTAATGTCCTTTTTTTTCTGTTCCAGAAAAATAGTGACCATTTCTCAATCTTTTTCTTGTTTTTCATAACCTTGACAGTTTTGAGAAGTACTGGCTAGAAGTAGAATGTCTCTCAGTTTGGGTTTGTCTGATAGTTTTCTCATGATTAGACTATGGGTTTGGGGAGAAGAATTCTATAGAGGTGAAGTGCCCGCCCCATCACATCATATGATATTCATGTGACGTCATGAGTGCTGACCTTTCATGGGGTAGGCCACTGTGGATCTGCCACAGGTTACCCATTCCACCAGTTGAGGGATGTGTGAGGTGTTTTCAGCCTCGGTAATTTTGAATAAAGCCTCTATAAACATTCCCCTAAGGTTTTTGTGTAAACATAAGCGTTTCTTTCACTTGAGTAAATACCTAGGAGTGGGATCTTTGAGCCTTATGACAAGTGTATATTTAATTTAATAAGAAACTTCCAAACTGTTTTCCAAAGTGGCTGTATCATTTTGGAGCCCACTGGCAGTGTCTGAAAGCTCTGTTTCTCCATATCAATGCAAACACTTGGTGTCAGGGTTGTTGCTCTTGTTTGTTTGCTTGTTTGTTGTTTTAATTTTAACCATTCAAATAAGTGTGCTGTGATTTCTAAATTATAGTGTTAATGTTCATCCTCTAATGACTGATTGCGAACATCTTTTGTAAACTTATTTGCACTGTGTATCTTCTTTGGTGAAACTTTTATTCAAACATTTTGCCCATTTTTTGAAAACTGGGGTTTTTCTTTATTCATTATCTTGGTTTGAGAGTTCCTTGTGTGAATTCTGGCTACAAGTCTTTTGTTAGATGTAGGATTTGCAAATATTTTTTCCTAATTTGTGGTTTTGTTTTTTTTTTTTTTAATTTCCTTAACCGTCTTGTGAAGAGCAGAAGTTCTGAATTTTGATGAGGTCAAATGTATCAATTTTTTTTTTTCTTTCATGGATCATGCTTTTGGTGTTGAAATATTTGAAATATTTGCTAGCCAATGTCACAAAGATGTTCTTATGATTTCTTCTATAAGTCTCATAGCTTTACATTTTATATTTAGATCTATGATTCATTTTGAGTCAATTTTTACATAGAGTATGAGGTATGGATTGAAGTTAACTTTTAGTAAATGGATATTGAATTCTCCCAGCGCCACTCATTGAAAAGACCATCCTCTCTCCATTGAATTGCTTTTACACCTTTGTCAAAAATCAATTGACCCTCTATGTGTGGGTGTCTTCCTACATTCTCTCTTCTATTTCATCGATCTCTATCTCTGTTCTCTCTGGTTGTTTTTGCTTTGCTTTGCGTTTGGGCCAGCCTCACCTATCTCTAGACAAGAGGGTTTCCACTCATAAGCCAGAGCCCTACCGCAGCATCCCTCCTGTCACTGTTGACCAGAGAGGAAATGAGTCCAAGGTTGATTTACTCTGAGCAATCTCGTCATTGAAGTTCCACAAAGATATTGATTTAAAAATAAATAAATAAATAAAACAGTGTTTTTGAGAAAGTAATCCCATGGTGGAAGAGATTTGAAAAGGGGTATAGCCAGAGAGTGGGGTCCAGAGTGTCCATTCTGTCTGACCTGCCTTCTCTGGCCCTCTGAACACCCCAAAAGTAGAGACCACACACTCCCTCTCCAATAAAACATATGTGTAAAGACCATGACCCCGCAAAGGTTCAGAGTGATAGCCATACTCTTCCTTTTTTTTTTTTTTTAGGATGTTCTCTGTCAAATTCTTTTTTTTTTTTTTTTTTTTAGGATATGCTCTTCCTTTTACAGCCATCAAGAGCAAGCTGTGAGCAGGGCTTTGCAAAGATGGGGTGTTGGAAAAAGTACCCCCAAGGACCTCAAAAAAGGAGGTCAAGGATTCAAAAAAGAATCATTATTGAATTCAGAAAATTGTGCCCTTTAAATTTAAAAATTGTGACCTGTTATTAAGAGTCTCGTCTGGTTTGTTAAAATGAATAAATAAATAAACAAATAAATAAATAAAAATTGTGACCAACATAATTTCTTTTGAATCAATCTGGCTGGGCTATGTATAGAAGCACTCAAATTCATAACGTATTTACATTTTTAAAATATTTGTGGGTGTTGTCATTTTTTTCCACCACAAAGGTACTGTTCTACAACTTAACAAAAACATCATATTTTTTTCATGCAAGGCACCAGCACCAGGTAACTTCAAGTAGGCAATTTAGAATATAATCCTAGACCACAAAATCCAGTGTGTGGCAAAGAGCTTTTGCCCAAACGGAACTTATTCTAAGAGTGAAATCTCAACTGATCCAAAGAAATAACAGTTTTTTTAAAGTAAACATTCAAACCTCTCCGATTGGGACTGATGTGAAAGAAAGATACATTTTATCTGTTCATGTTTAAAGGAGCTGCATTACATCTCTACCTTGTATGGATTTGGCAAGACTGTGAGCCCTGAGCATGTTTTCTGAAATTTAAGCATTTTTAGTAAGAACCTGATATGACCCAGCTGAGCTGAAAGACACCTGTTAGGCCTGTCCCCCAACACCAGAATGACAAAGGAGGTCTGCCAAACACAGAGGGCCTTGAATTAGTCCAACAGAACACACCTTTGTAGGGGTCCTCAGGGATTCTGGCTTAATGAATAAAAAGGATTGATTTATAATTAGCCTAGCAATTGTGCCTGAATGGGTGTTTCTAAAGTGATTGAAATTTTCTGCTGGGAAAACGTATTTTCTGTAGACAAAGGGACAAGAGGTGGGAAACGGCTATTTCTTAAGATCCTACTATGTGTTTGGCATGTTGCATTCACGACCACATCTCAGCCTCACAGAACCACCCAGAGGTAGGTAGCAAATTCCAAATGGGTGGGGCTCAAAATGAGGTCAGCTATATTTTCATTTCTCCTAGAAAAATGATGGCATTCCCTAGAAATTATACCTGCCTCCTACGGTCATTATAACCCATAGTGCGTGCTATTTAAATGTTTAATTAACAGACACACCCAGGAATGTAAGCATTGTGAGGCTCCATGCAAGTTAGGTAGCCCATTTGTCTGGCGCCCCCCCTCCCCGGACCCCTAGCCCTCTGATGGATGAGATCAGATGTTTTTATGATACCGCTCCCAAGGTCTGGTCCAATGGCCTTAACATCCAGCAAATTTACCAAGTTTGTCCTGAAGAGCCAGAGAGAGAGACAGAGACTGGTGAAACTGTTCTGCTTGTTCACTGACATCCACATCACCTCCCCCCTGACTTTAGGATCCTGCCGGGACCACCCCCTGCCCCTACTCAGAGTGAAACACAGACCCTCTGCCGTGGCCCCCAAGGCTCTTGGTAAACCTTGTCTCTTTCTGCCTCTGCTCCTGACCCCCACACTCCTGCCCCCCTCCCTGGGTCTCCCCAGCACATGGACCCCTTCCCCAACCCTGTTCCTGGGTGCAGCCCTCTCCTCCTACTGTGCTTGGTCCTTCTTATCTTTCAGCTCTTCGCTTAAATGTCACTTTCCCCAAGAGTCCTTCCGTGACTGAGGCAGGTGCCCCCCGGCTATATTCCCTCTCACACCCTGCTGTCTCCCTGGCAGCCTGTAGTCCTATCTGCAATTACATATAATTCGGTTTGTATACTTGGTTGCTTTCATTTTTTGTTTGTGTCCCCACGAGATAGAATCCTCTGCAGGGGCAGGATCGGATCGTCAGCTCCTTTAATCCCCAGGATATTTTCATTTCCTAGGGCACCTGGCGCAGAGCAGATACCCAAAAAACGTTTGCTGAATGGGTGAGAAGGAGACCGGGGGTGCTGATGTTGCTGAGCGCAGGGAGAACGTCCAGCCCCAGAGCATGGTTCTGCTCTCCCTGGGAGTCACTGCGATGCTCTTTGCGGGGGTCATGGCAAATCATTACAAGTTGGCTCATGTCATCTTGCATCACGGCAGGCTCCGGCCGCCAGGGCCCCCTGGCTGTGACAGGAGCCCAGGTGTAGCCCTTGGTGACACTGATGTCCGGCTTTCAGATCTGGGGAGCTCTGTGTGCAGCCACAGGCCCTTGGGTCTTTCTGTCCTCTCCCCATAGTCAGATTTAGCCATGTGAGAGGAGCGCCATAGCCAGGGGTGCCCAAGGTGGGTGCCCAAGGTGGATGCCACAGAGGCCTATTGAAACAGACAATCCAGGCAGGAAAGGGGAAGGGTGGCTTTCAAGAGGAAAGGGAAGGAGGAGGAGGGGAGGGAGGAGGAGAGGGAGGAGGAGGGGAGGGAGGAGGAGAGGGAGGAGGGAGAAGAAGTCAGGAGCTCCTACACTAAGAGCTTCCTATGTACAACGCACCGTGCCAGAAAAGGACATACATATATCTCATTTGTGCTCCTCAATCCTCTATGAGTTGAGAGGACACCAAGGCTGACAGAAATGATAAAGGGTGCCTGAAGTCATGCAGCCACAAAGTGGCAGAGCTGAGATCAGATTTATTTAAGAAAATGCATTTTTTTAACCAAATCCCTCTTGGCGGAGACACTGACATTCTTTTGCATACCACACGCCATTCCTCGTACGCACTGCCTTCTATGGAGCGCCCTACGATTCCGGAGGATAGCGAAAGAGAAGGCGAAAGGGTGCTGTTGGGGCAAGGAGTAAGTGGAGGCTGGCTGGGTTCTTCCTGTGGTGACAGTACCTCTCGGCTCCTGCCAGGGCACTGGCTGCAGAAACGATAATGGTGAGACGATGATGATAGCAGCTTGATTTAGTGAGTGTTCACTGTGAGCCAAGTCCTAGAAGTGAGGACTACTAGTATTGGACCCATTTTACAGATGCAGAAACCGAGGCATGGAGACTCACACAGATAAGAAGCTAGGAAGGCTTAGGGGCTGGTTCATCTCCCCACAGCAGGAGCCCATAATCACTGCCCCGCAGTGTTTTGAGGGGAGTGGTCCAAAGGAAGATCTGTGACACTTAAAATTGTTGCAGTTGTCCAAATGTCACCTTAGTCTCGACGTGGAGCCTCCAAAGGGTGGAGTCCAGGAGCCAATGATCCCAGGCCACCCCTGGATCCCATGCAACCCCTGGAACAACCTGTCCCAAGCCTGCTATCCTTTAGGAACCAACTCAGTGGCCATGTGTTCCTAGAAGCTTTCCCAGAGGCCCCCCTCCCCCTTGAAATGAACTCCTCTCTCCTTGGGGCCCACAGCTGCTGGTGACGTGCCACATTCTACTTGGGCTCCTCTGTCACCTCCTACTCCAGCCCGCAGTCTGGTTGAGGGCAGAGACCATGTTGTCTTCACTTCGAGATACCCTGCTCACTCCTTGGCACCCAGCAGGTGCAAAGAAATTAACCTCCGTGTGGACTGAGCTCAGGAATGGATTTAGACATGGAACCCAATGCAGAAACAGTGGCTACCACCTGGCTGCGCAGCAGTCTGAGCTAATGGTAACCGCATCTGAGCACGGGTGGGCAGGCCAACACCATCTGTCCCCTTGCTCCGCGGGCTGTTTGTTTCTTCCCTGGGGCCGTGTGGTATGGGCCTTCCATCTGACCAAGTTAGACTCGGCTTCCACTCTGCCCCTTCGTGGCTAATTGGCCTTGGACAGATCATTTGATTTCTGCTTGTCAGTTTCCTTGTCTGGGAAAAGAGGTACAGTGATACTTACAGGTGTGGTGAGTGTTGAGTAAGGCAGTGTGCATGAGCAAGAAGAGCTCTGGCCGGGTAGCTCTTAGCTGTTGGCGTTATTTGCATATAAAGCCACACCAACGACCTTGTCCCAGGAAAACCCGACGGGCTGGGTGGCCGCCCGCTATCGGGAAACTTGACCCAATACACAGAGCTCCGTATGTGCTGCATGGTCCACAGCAATGGCTATCGCAGCCTCCTTGCTTATAAGGCCTGTATTATTCAGGTTTTGCCTCCCAGACCAGGAGAGAGGGCTGCTCACCCCTTCAGCAGCCGCCCTGCTGCATGAGTTGGATGAGGGGGCGGCCACCCAGTGACTCACCTATGGGCCCGGCCCTGGGGAATTCCCAAGACTGAATTCCTGGCTGACGCTTTTTGGGATCGGGGGCTGGGAACTGGGCTACATGGCGAACCAAAGCAGACTGAGGCTGCGAAGGAGGTAGAACTTTGGTCCTGGGTTACTTTTGTCAGCATCGCCAGGAAATCATTCGTGCCCCAGATGTGAGGGCGATCTGGCTACGACATCTGTCACCCCATTGATCACCAGGGTTGATTCGGCTGATCTGGCCGGCTAAGCGGGTGCCCCCTTCCTCCCTCATGGCTTCATGTGAGTCCCTCATGAAGCTGCACGCTCAGTGGAAGAGGGCGACCTTCCCCGGCAGAGGAGGACCTTTCTTCGGTCAAGGGTATACGAGTAGCTGCACTCCCTGCTAGAACCTCCAAACAAGCTCTCAAGGTCCATTTGTAGGAGAACGGAGGGTAGTCAAGCTTCCAAGACTCCAGACACATTCAAAGCAAGGCGCTGCATGTGGCCATCTGCCTTTCTTATCAATAAATAAGTAAATAAATAAATAAATAAATAATCATTTACGTCCTGAACCTCTCTATCAACTTCTACTACCTGCCAGGTGACAAGTGACCACCATGCAAACGCGGGAAGGAGACAGGTCAAGAACGACAGTCATGGAAACAGGTGGGAACGATTTTGCTAACAGGATGGGGAAGAGGCGAGGTGTCAGCGATGTTTCAGGGGGAGGGTGCTCTGAGGTTCCTTTCTGGCCCTGCTTCCATGAAGAGCCAGTCCCTGCTCAGGGAGCAAGAAGGGGCACCAAGCCCTTGAGCTTTCCAACCTCCTTGAGCACAGGGTTTTGCCTGAGTCATGCACACCCAGGATGGAATCCCTGCTCCCCACTCACTACTTCTGGAATGCTGGCCACATGCCTCGGCTTCTCAGCGCTGTCACTTACAGAATTAGGATGGCAGGGGTACCTACCGCACCACTCCCTGAGACCCGTGCAGGAAGCGTGCCGGCACGTGATCAACGCTCAAGCGATGTGAGCTATTTTGATCAGAAGTAGCAAGCTGGCCCTTTAAAGCTCTAAACAGATCAAGCAGGATCAAACAGTGGACTTCGGCCAGCAGGGCCAGCTGAGCCCAGGGTTGGGAAACACAGCCAAAAAGAGCAGACAGGAAGATTCCTGCACCTTCCAGGGGTGTGGAAGAGAATGGCTGATGGAGGCCAGATTTAAACTGATGGAGCGGTGGGAAGACAGGAAGGGGGAAGAGGGGGAGCTTCGGGAGGAAAATTGCAGTGAGTTGGGGGCAGCACATTGTGCGGAGACAGAAGTGGACAGATGAAGTGTGATAAGAAGATTATGGGCTGCTGAGAGCAGACGTGGGTGGGGGGCGGAAGGCGGTGTTGAAGGAGAGGTAGGAAATTTGCCGCGATAACCAGGTGGACCAAAGGTAACGAAGGGCCAAGGCGAGAGAGGATGTATAGGGAGCAAGAGAAAGAAATTAGAGCTGTGCTGACTGGGATGGCCCAAACTAGGGGCCAGAGAAGCAGGAGAGAATGTCCTGCCAAGATCCTGCACACGCGTGTGTGTGCACACATGAACAGATGCACAAGCCCACGTGTTAGTGCTCATGTGCATGCAGTTTTACTCATCTCAAGAACCCAGTGTATATAATTTCAGGTATACAAGAGCTACACGTGCTATTGCATATAACAAATATCAGTGTTCATAACATCGGCAGTAACATCGTTACTAACCACTCCTGTGCTGTAGCCACTCGCTGCGAGCCTTCAGTTTACTTGCTGATCTCACTTCAACTGCAGTACAATCCAGTGGAGCTGGCACTATTATCTTCTCTATTGTAAAGATAGGAATTCGGCTCAGAGAGGTTAAGTTACTTGCTCCAGGTCACACAGCTGTCAGTGGCAATTCCAGATTATAGCATTTAGCCCCAGGTTACAAGCATTTAGCCAGGAGTCCACATTCTCTAGTTGATATTTCCTAAAATAATTTCTTAGTGGGAAAGGAAACAGAGGATATGACTTGGCAGGTTTTCAGGGCAGAGCCATTGTGGTACACTGAGCATGAATTTTAGGGTGTAGACTTGGGAATGGGGATAATAAAGATAACAAAGTCACAGGACCATTGAGGGGGTTCTACAAGATGGTCTATGTCAAGGGTCCCGTCACAGAGCCCTGCACTGGTTAAGCAGTCCACAAATGGTGTGCAATGACTAGTGTCATTGTAATTTCCTTCCTGATGATGGTTTTGGTGTGTTTTTCACTAAAGCTGTACGTTAAACCCATGTGCTAATAGTATTAATGGTATGCTGGTATTTTGATTTTATTATGCTGTTATGTTTAAGGGATTGGGGATGCAAAGGTAAATAGGCCCTGGGGTATTCCTTTAAAGGGGTCCGTTCTGATCAAGGGAAAAAGCTAGCAAATAGCTACGAAACAAAGCCATGAGAGCATTATAGATAGGAACTAGAGTCCGTGGGAGGGAAGGACTACTTCTACACTAGGCATTTAGGGAAGGCTTCCTGGAAGAGGTGGTCCTTGACCAGAAAGAATAAACAATGTTGATATGAATGGAGACTATAGCCAGAGGAGGAATGCCAGGAGTAGGACCGAGATGACCAAAGGCACACAGGTAGGAATACCCTAGTTACTCAGAGAAGTCTGTGGATTCTGCCCATGAGTGACTGTTGACAGAATCTCATCTGTTGTGCCTTTTCCTTAGGGTGTTTCTCAATGCTGGTTTCTGGTACACCTGCATTAGTCAGGATAGGCTAATTACTATGTAACCAACAGCCTCTGAAATCTCAGTAGCTGAACACAACTAAGGTTTATGTCTTGCTCCTGTCAGTCTGTTGGGGAAGAGCTATGACTCACATGGTTTTTCAGGGACCAAGTCTCCTTCTCTCTAGTAGCGTCATTGTACCCCAGGACCCAGAATTCTCCACTGGACCGAGTCCAGCTGACTAATGAATGGAAAGAATATGTGGAGCCCTCCCAGAAAGTTTTAGGGGCCAGGCTCGGAAGTGGCGACCTCACTTCTGCTAACATTCCCTCAGCCAGAACTCAGTCTCCTGGCCCACCTAGCCGCAAGGGAGTCTGGGAAATAGAATCTTCCTTTACACCCAGAAGAAAAATAAAACCGCTTTGGTGAAACCAAACATAATAGTGTCGCTGCCACAATGACTTGAGGATGGGAATGATAAATCCTCATGTTCATTTCAGTATTCTTTTGAGTTTACAAAATGACTTTGTTGCATGTTTTAGTCTCATGCCAAGAAAACCCTGAACTGTCTTGCACACCAACTACATACAAGCCCTGTGTAGGCTTGCTGCATTGCGTGCATCACTTAATCTCAGGGGAGGCAGACAGGAGAGGTGTTAATCCCCCCCATTTAACCACAGAGGAAGCTGAGGCAGAAGTTACTCCTGGCCTCAGGGTTTTTTTCTTCCCATCCATCCGACCCAATCTGTTCCAATGAGGAAATGAACACTATGGAGGGGGTCCCATTCCCTCTGTGTTCTCTACTTTTAGAGCAATGGTTCTCAAATGGGGACATAGTTGCCCCCCTCCCAAGAGACATTTGTCGGTGTTTGGGACGTTTTGGGTTACAACCGGGGGTGGCGGGAATACTACTGGCATCCGGTAGGTAAGACAGCCCCACCCCCCGCCCCCAACCAAAGACTGATCTGGCCCAAAGTTTCAATCACAATGCTGTTGGGAAACCCTGCTTTACAGATGGCTTAGAGAGAGACAAAGTCCCAGGGACTTCAAAACATTTCATGTTCCCACTGATTTTCAAAGAAGAGCAAAGACCAAAAAAGACCAGTGGTTGAAGTGTAGCCAGAGGATGGTGTGGGAACTGCATCCAGAGCTTGTGGCTGTCAGAATACGAGCAGTCCCTGGCTGTTATGGCAAAAGCTGTCAGCAGCTGCCGCCAAAACTCTGTCAAACACCCACATCTCAGGATTATAATCCCTCTTGCCAAACCAAACATGTTAGTAAGCAAGTCAGACCTCCTCGCCAATGTGTGTCCATAACCACAAGTGATGCTCAAAACATGTCATTTAGTGCACAGTTAAAAGGTTGCCCAGTACATTCTAAATACTGTAAGATGCACAGAAAGGAGAAATGACAAATGGTCCAATGTGGTCGTCTCGGAAGGATGACATGGAATTATTTAGGCTGCTGAGCGCTTTTCTGAATTTTCCAAAATTTCTAAAAAGAGTCTGTATTTTTTTTAACTTTTTATTTTAATGTCATTTCAAATTTACAGCAAAGTGGCGAGAATAGCACCAGAGACTTCCAGAAGCCCTGTACCACAGATTCACCCAATGATTCCATTTGACCCCATTTGCTCTTGCATTCCCAGCCCCCCACTTCACGTTCTCCCATTTGCACAGAAGTTGGGGCTATCATACCTCTTTTCTCCCGAATATGTGAATGACATGCTTAGCAAACTCAGGAAATTTGTTTGTAGTTCCCTTTAATCTGCAACACCATCTTAGCCTTTTCTGTGTTTCTTGACCTTGACATATTTGAAGATCATATGCCAGTTATTTTTTGCAGAATATCCCTCAACTGGGTTTGTCTGATGTTTTGTCATGATTAATTCAGGTTATGCATTGTTGGCCAGAAATACCACAAAAGTGATACTGTGTCCTTCTTGACATGCAATATTTTTTAAATAAAAAAGGAAACACTGTGAAAAGGAAGTGGTGGGGCACCTAGATGGCTCAGTAGGTTGAGCGTCTGCCTTTGGCTCAAGTCATGATCCCAAGGTCCTGGGATCAAGCCCCAAGTTGGGCTCCCTGCTGAGCAGGGAGTCTGCTTCTCCCTCTCCCTCTACCTTTCACTCCGCCTGCTTGTGCATGCTCTCTCTCTCTGTCAAATAAATAAATAAAATCTTAAAAAAAGAAAGAAGAAAGAAAGAAAGAAAGAAAGAAAGAAAGAAAGAAAGAAAGAAAG
>NC_058408.1:141538342-141545245 GCF_002201575.2 Neomonachus schauinslandi | reverse complement strand
AAGAAAGAAAGAAAGAAAGAAAGAAAGAAAGAAAGAAAGAAAGAAAGAAAGAAAGAAAGAAAGGAAGAAAGAAAGGAAGGAAGGAAGAAAAGGAAGTGGTTTGGTACCTGAACATAGCCCCCTCCCTACTAATCCCCACTCCCTACCTCTTCCAAAGGCAGGAACCGTGGCAGGGTCTTACTCATCTTGACATTCTTTGCATGGTTTAGTATTAATCTTTTTTACATTTCATTCATTTGCCAAACATTTCTGGAGCTCCTATGACCCTGTGCTCACTTTTCCGATTTTTATTTCATCTCCCCACTTGCCAGACCTTTCTAGAGCACGGGCTGTGTACCTGGACTGTGCCCCCAAGCTAGGCAGGCAATGAATATTTGCTGAATTAAATTCCACTTTCCTGCCTCCTCCTAGGAGATTTGTGAGCCATCCGGGGTGCTCTTCCCTCAGTAATGGCCACGTGGCTATTGTTTCCTACCTCGGTGCTGATGACACCCAGTCAAAAGGATCTGTTTGTCTCTGAACTTGTCTCTGGGCTGCTCGATGAGAGAAATCACATTGTGTCCATCTCCAGCTCCCAGGAGCCCAGCCCAATGCACCAAGTCAGTGCTTAACATGTGTTTCCAGAAGAAGTGGCACTTACGTAATCACCCGTTATGGATGGATGGGTGACTTCTCACTTTGAGAGAACTGACTAAGAGTGTTCATTCTGTTTAACTAATGATCCTTAGATTATACTTATAAAGAGGCCAAGAGCTACCCAAACACAGCAGGAACTCACGGTAGCTGTACACACACACACACACACACACACACACACTGTTCGTCTAGGGGGATTTGGAGTTACTACTCAGGTCAGAGTGTATTTCTCTAATCAAAATGGCCCATTATGTCCCAGACTGGCTCATTCTGTGCTGCAGGTGTCTGGGAAATGGAGCATCATATTGCGTTGTTAGGGCAAAGTCACCAGAGAGAGGAACAGCTCCCAGCTGCCGCCAGCACTCCGAGGCTCATGTCTTCATTTCGTAGCTACCAGTTGTCCTGGTAACTTTCTTTGCTTTGAACTCCAGAACCATGAAAAGTAAATGGGAATGAACCACTCTAATTTAAATATGAGAAACAATTACATTTTGACAATTTAATTGCTTTCTTTCTCCCAGACGAAGTTTCTAAACAAGATACTGCACTTATCAAGTACACCAATTGTATTCTTAGATTCTTTTGCAATTGAGAAAGTATCCCTAAAAGAGATAGAATAATTGGTGGACTAAATGGTTATTTCTTGAGGGAACTATATTAAGGAATGGGTGCCGAGCAATCACATTCATTGTAATTAGCTTTTAAACACTGCAGACAGATGGAGGCTCCTCCTTGAAACCACAATCCTATTCTTCATGCTCCCCCTTCTGCTCCATGTTGCCAACACGATTGAGTGTCCAGAAATGCCTTGGCTAGTACGGATTGAGTGGTTTCATTCCTCTGTGGTCTGAGCGCCCCGAGGTGGCCTCCAGAGGCGGCCTCATCAGTGTAACCGCCCAGGCAGAGGAGTTACCAACCCTTTGTGGGAAGTGACTTCACCATCTGAGACGTGCGGATGCATTTGGAAGATGATATGGCCACTGATAAAATTCCAAAAACTGATTCAAAATATGCAGTGGGGCAGAAGAGGGATATATAGTTAAACTATAAGACAGTTTATAAGATACTGAATGTACAATCTCAGTTGGTACCATCAAGATGCACATATATTGAAGAAAGATGGAAAGGATCACATCAACACGTTAACCACTGGATGGTGGGATGAATGGTGAGCTTGATTTCCTTATCCTTTCCTTTTATAACCAGCCAAACCAAGGTGTGACACAAATATCTACAGGAGAGGGTTGAAACCGCAGAGGGTTGAGACCAAATTCAGAGCGACAATCATAAGAGCATCTGTGTTTGATGGCACCCATTTTGGGCTGAACCGTGTCCTCTCCAAATCCATATGCTGAAGTCCTAACCTTTAGCATGTCAGAATGTGACTCTATTTGGAAATAGGGCCGATAAGTTAAAATGAGGTCTCTCGTGTGGGCCAGCCATCATAACTCCTGTCCTTATAGGAAGAGGAGATTAGGACACAGAGGGAAGAGGATGTGAAAACACACGGAGAAGGCAGCCACCTGCCAGCCAATGAGAGAGGCCTCAGAAGAAACCAACCCTACTGACACCTTGATCTTGGACTTGCAGCCTCCAGAACTGTGAGAAAATAAATTCATGTAGTTGAAGCCCCAAGACTGTGGTACTTTGCTCTGGTGGCCTAAGCAGACTAGTACAACATCATTTAGTGACAGTTCACTGCGCTCACGATGGCTTTATGGAGGTGTGACCCATGCAGGGACACAGGGCCTGCCCTCAGAAGGGACCTGCACCTGTCTTGGTGCTCTGCTCTTGCCATCCTAAAATTCTTCATAATTTTTAAACAAGCAGCTCCACATTTTCATTTTGCTACTGAGCCCATCAATGAGTTAGCCCATCCTGATTGTACCCATTAATCCATGTATGTTTTCCTTCTTCAAGGTAGGCAGGCTGAGGGCTCACTTATTGACTAAGCATTTACTGAACAACTGCTGTGTGCCAGGCATTTTGCTCGGAGACAAGAGAAGAATGAAGCTCAGATCTCGTCCTCCAGAAACCTGAGCTGAAGACGGGGAAAGACTTGTGGACAAACAGCTCAGTGCCCATAAGTGGTGGAGGCAAAGGGTTATGGGAGGACCAAGGAAGGTGCATCCTCAGTCCAGGGGGCTTCACACCAGGCTCAGTCACCTCTACCACCCCACACCCATTCTAGAGGCAAGAAAATTGAGGCTGGCCTGCCCAAGTTCAGCCAGCCAGTCCATGATAGGCTTACACTCTGATCTTCTATGAGGCCATGCTCCAGCCAGAAGTACCTTCTGTGACTTCCCATGGTTAGCACACCTACCGAGCAGGTGCGTGGTTTATTCACACCTGAGGATTAGCAAGGCTGCAGGTACTCTGCGAAGTAATTTTAAAGGCTCGTGTTTTCAGCATGGGGCTTGTGAATCACAGAAGGTAGACAGAGCATGTGAGGACAGAACAGACCACAGGATGGAGAGCCTGAAGTCAGGGACAGAGATTCTGAAAAGGGAATTAGAGTTCACCCTGCATTAAATCATTTGAGAAGCAATAGTGTCAGGGTCAGGGGTCCCCTTTTGGGGGAGTAAGGATGCCCACTCTCTTAGACTGTCTGCTAAATCATTTATTTTCCGCTGTTGACAAAACAACTGGTACAAGGAAGCTCCATGCTCAGAAATCATAAGTGTTAGGCAAAGGTCTGCATTATCAGCAAATATAAGGTAGACGGTTTTACTTCCATTAAAAATAATGCCCCTGTTTCTGGTGATCCCCGTCCATGTCCTCATCTCAAGGATTTTGTTCAACGTCTGAGAACACCTTCCTCATTGGCTCAATTTCTGCCACTTTCATGACGGCAACATTGAAGGTACCCATTATTTAAATATGATTAAGAGACGGGTACGGTGAGTTCTTTTCCAAACTTTCAAGCGAGTGAAACTTTGTCATTTATTAAAGCCGGGGTGAAAAGCCGTCTGCTTTCATCTGCACCAGCCAGTCTTGGAACCGGCCCAGGCCCGCCTGCCCTGCGCAGGTCTCGCCCACACCCCCCTGGCCAGATCAGCAGCATTTCGGCTCAGATAGCAACCTCTCTCGGGCCTGTCAGCCTGAGTGCCCCACAGGCCATCGGGAAGAGGTACCAGACTCCATTATAACGTCTCTTAGCACCTTCTGCACTTCGGCGCCAAGCCGGTGGGATACCTGGCTGTGCGAAAGGGGACTGCAAATGGGATTAGAGACGGAACATCACCTTGCCCGGCCCCTCCAGCCGCGCGGAGGAGAAGGCAGGTCTCACTTAAGCAGCCGGCCTGGCCCCGTGACTTTCTCCGAGGCCTCGCGCCGGCCCGTCGCCCCCGACGGAGTTCCGCTCCGATGGATGAACCAACACTCCCCAAGCCAGGGCTGCCACCTGGGGCCACTGGGGAAACTGAGTCATCGTGACAGGGTTCCGAGCATCTCTCTGCACAAGCCAGGTTGTGTCACCTTCTTTCAGCTTTTGTTTTTGGGTCAAGGCGGTGACGAGTCGGCGTGTGTGTGTGTGTGTGTGTGTTCTGCCAGGTCCCCCCAGAAGAAGAACATGGCAGTTGAGAGAGAGGGTGCACAGGGTCCCAGGGAAGCAGAGGACAATCAGTGGATCAGGGCACTGGGGCCAGGCAGCCAGAAAAATATCTTACCAGTCTATAAAAGGGGAAAAAAAAAAAAAAAAAACACCTTCAAAAGTGATCTGCGTCATCCGCCTGGCCTGTCCAAGTTCAGCAGAGTTGACGACTCTGAGTTTTGCTTGGTGCTTTTTGGACTTTGCCCGAAACCCCTCCAACTGTCCAGAGCAGGAGAGAATAGGCCCTCTGCTAATTACCCCAGAGGCCCCTTTCTGCTCCTTTGAAGAGCTCGCTTTGATGTGATGCAATGCGGCTGCCAGGCCTCCCTGTGCCCAGATTAAGCACATAATGAGCAATTATCAGCTGGGCTCTTGGAGCGCGGCTGAGGCAGTGGGGAGCGGGGGGTTGCGGGGATGCAGCCCGAGCCGAGCCCGAGCCCGCGCCGACTGCTCCGGCCGCCACCACCCCCTCTGGGGCTGGAGTAATTCACTTACGCACCTCCCCCTCACACCTTGGCCCTCCACGGCCACAGCCTTCCCATCTGTAAAATGGGGCTCTCGGGACCTCAGCGTCCTCAGGCTCAGAGCGCCCCAGTTGGCTGGACATGCCGTGCTTTAACAACTGCTCAGGGTGCTGGAAAAATCCTTGGAGACACAACCGAGGCTAGCCAGAGCCCGAGAGGGCAGGCGCTGTGCTCAAAGGCATTGGTATAAACTGTGTGATCTGGGGCAAGGGAGCGATTTTGGAATGTAGTTCCCTCATCTGGAACAGCGAGGCATGAGGAGAATCCACCTGTAGACCGTCAGCAGTAAAGGGAGTGCTGGGCCCGTAGGCAGCCGCTTCTCAGAACTAGCTTGCTGGCTTTACTTAGGGTCACACACTCTGTCACGTTCTTGAGGAGCGGATCGGGAGGCTCCGGATAACACAGCCGAGGCACGGACAGACAGAGTGACCGGCACATCTGTCTGCCCAAAAGACCAGCAAAGACACTGGAGCCCAGTTTGAAAGAAATAATAAGAAAGCAGTGGGCAGTTCGGTGGGATCTGAGCCCCACCCTCCTTCAGAAGGTCTCTAGGAGCAAGACCCAGGTTTGGGGATATTTTTCTGTTTTTTTGCACCATGACGCTGAGTTCTATCCTGACAGGTTTCTTCAATGCCCAGGAAAGGGGGGAAAGCCCACCAGAGGGAGGACCTTCTCTTTTCACATGGAGCGTGGGCTCTTCTGCAAAAAGGGGCCCCTGTCCTTCCCAGAGTCTCCTCCCTGTCCCTAAAACTCCTCCTGTCTCACCATCAGATATCAGGCTTGGGAAACAGAGCTCCATGAAGAGGAGACACAGGCCTTCCCTTCCAGATGGTTCTCTTAATCTGTCACCAGGTTAATCTGCAGAAATCCATCTCCTATAAGAAGCCCCCAACCACCTCTCCTGGTGGCCATGTGGTCTTCTTTGAATTCCCATAATCCCCTATCCTGGGCCCTTATCTTGCGGAAGGTTCCATGGGGGTGGATTAAGGAGGCTGTGAGCATGCTGGAGCAGAGACCACATCCTCTCATCTCTATCCCTCATAGGTACCTAGCAGGAGCCTTTCCTTTCTTTCTTTCCTTCCTTCCCTCCTTCTTTCCTTCCTTCCTTCCATCCTTCCTTCTTTTTTTTAAATTTAAGCCAATGGCCTGAGATTACTTCTTGAGAGCAGGATTAGTGGAGAGTGGTTGGGGGTAAGCACAGGCGTCTGGGGGAGGAGACCGCTAGAGGGAAACACTGAAGAGAGGCCACCTCACAGTTTTGTATAAAGCCAGGCTTCACCATCTTGGCAAGTTCTGGAAAGTTCTGTCGGCTTCAACCTGAGGAATCCTGCCCTCACTTCAGCCCTCTTTTCAGAGCCTCAAAGCAACCCGTCTCCTGTTCCTGTTTCTTCACACATGCTCTTCTTTGCCTTGACCTACTTATTCCCAGCTCAAGTCCTTCAGAACTCAGCTTCCCCACCTCTGGCTGACCAGTCCAAATAAAGCCCCGTCTTCAGCTCTCACTGTACTTCTTTGCTTTTCCTTCATGGGCCTTAAGCCAGTTTTTCCTCACAGACTTTCTTGTGGGAATATCTGATTAATACTTACCTCTGATACCCACTAACTTTTACATTTCTCGAAGGCAGTGACTGGCCATTTGGCCACCACAGTTCTCCTGGCTCTTGGGACACAGTAGGTACTCAATAAAGAGCTGGTAAATGAGTAAGTTAGCACAATTCCTGACGTTGTTTGGGGTCAAGTTATCAATTCCCGCTTGAAGCCCAGGACATGTGACATAAACACTAAGGGAAGAACGGGTCTGGTTTCTATCTGCTCAGCTGAGGGCCCCCCAGATCACGTGAGTCTCACACCACCGCACCTTTTACTCCCAGTGGACTCAGGTCTGTGTTCAAGTGGGACTTGAACAACAGCCAAATCTAGCAAATGTTCCCTTCAACTAAAATGCCCTCTTCCCAAAGGGGACCGTTTTTGACATTTGTCTCCCTTGGAAACAGCCCGCACACCCACCCCGCGGTGGCTGAGCCACCAGAGTGGCCTTCCCTCAAGCTAAAGGCACTGTCACCTCAGGGAAGGCTAGAGAAAAAGGGCAGAAGCGGGGGGGGGGGTGCGGGCCGGTTCCAAGGGAGACAAATGTCAAAAAACGGTCCCCTT
>NC_058408.1:141452060-141538242 GCF_002201575.2 Neomonachus schauinslandi | reverse complement strand
GAGGAGGGAGCAGCCAACAGGCAGTTTTCACATCTCACGATCTGAAATGATTGCCTTTCTCTCCTTTCCCTGTGGGTGGGGAGGTGTGTTATGAGCTGGTGACTTCAGGCTGGGCCTGGCGATGGAACGAGGCGCACAGTTGTCAGGAGCAACTTAGCAAGTCCTTCCACACCCATCACAACTGGGCCCGGATCGATCCACAGCCCGTCAGCGGGATTTACAAGGCCTGCACAGCCGCGCGGGCCGTGCCAGGGGCTGCAAGGGCCAGTGGGCCGGCTGCCAGAGCCGAGAACCGGGCGGAGAAACAGTGGAATGGCACGGATGAAGGAAGAGGACAGAGCAAACCCGGGCCTGCCCTGTGGGCTGCTGCAGGGGAGAGCAGCAGAGGAGGGTCCCCACCAGCGCCCCCCAGAGGCCAGGGGTAGAAGCCACGGGCCTCCCGTAAAACCACATCCAGGGTACCAGGGGGAGGGTTGGTACACAGAAGGTTCTGGGGTTGCTTCATCTAGTGTGAAACATAACGGAGAAATGCTGAGTTTGGGGCCAAACAGAGCAAGGTGCAAATCCAAACATGGTCACGTGGTCACCAAATGACTTCGAACAAGTCCTTAATCTCTCTTAGCTTTATCTAGTTTCATCTTCCTTGATCTTCCTTGTGGGTTAGAGACCTCCCTTATAAGGTCCTTGCGATAGTTATGGGTGAAGTTATGGGTGCTGTCCACAATGTAGTGAAGAAAATGTATGCCTTGGACAGAAAACATGGTCTTAAATGGGGGGAGCATTCTCTCTCTCTCTCTCTCTCCCCCGCCCCCACCTAAGATTCATGCCAGTGTCTGGAACCTACTCTAATTTATCTGAGGATTCACGTCCCCTGCACATCTCCTTAGTGTTTTAGCTTGGATAGAAAAATTACAGTAAATGATTAGGATGAGAACAGACTGAGTTTTGCAAAGCCCTTCATGGTTGGCAATATTTTTACGTACAGTCTCACTTGACAGACAAGGAGTCTTGTTGGAATGAAAAACACAAAGCAGGTGGCGGCTAGGAAACAGATGTTCTAGCAAGCGCCCCTGTCCTGGAGTGCGCTTCTGGCATGGGGTGTCATCGGTTGACTTGGGCTTGCTCTTCCAGCCATGTGCCAGCAGCACTCGGTGGCCCTCGGAAACACTGGCGTGAACGTTACTAAAGTGTTTCTTTAAAAAAGAGGGAATTCCAGGGCGCCTGGGTGGCGCAGTTGGTGGAGCATCCGACACTTGGTTTCGGCTCAGGTCATGATCTCAGTGTCATGAGATCGAGCCCCGCGTCGGGCTCCATGCTCAGCGTGGAGTCTGCTTGAGACTGTCTCTCCCTCTGCCCTTCCCCTTCTGTCTCTCTCTGTCTCTCTCTAAAATAAATACATCTTAAAAAAAGAGGGAATTCCATAGTGATAACCAGTCCCCTAAAACTCCATAGTGAAGCCTAGCCACTTGAGCTGTTAAATTGTCACAGTTTTCTGACTTGTATCTGCCTCTTTAATAAGGATTTGGCATGACTCACCAAAGAAAACAACCACTATATGCATACATATATTTGTATACATACACACACTTACCCATATATATATACATGCATACACTAACACACGCACATGCATACATATACAGCTGAAAATAGAATAAAATAAATGGATGGAGAAATGAGGGTAAAGGGGAAGTAGAAATGGTAAAATCAGAACAATCTAAGGGTTAGGCCATAACACCTGGAGCACATTCTACAAACGACTTCTGATGTTAAATTATCAAGGGATGGAGAACTGGGCTTTATTTACGCTCTTGCAAAGACATTCTTTTGTTTCACCCCCAAATCCCATGCCCTGAGTCGCCTAGACACACTTGTAGACAACAATATCACAAATGCCCTGTGGGGCGGTGTCTCTCCCGGATCACTGTTTTACACTGAATTTGTTTCCTGGCATGAAACCCACTCTACCTTGAGGGCCCATGCCTGCATCATTTTTCACCTGGGGGTTTCCTAGCCCAGCTCTCAGACAGCTCCCTGATCTGGGAAAGCAATCTGCCTCAGCCGAGGAACAAGACCAGGCTCCGCATCTTTGGAAATTTTGGACAAGCAGAAGGGATATTTGCTCAGTGAAATAGAGTTGTTCAGAAGTTCCTAACTCTGGGGGCGCCTGGGTGGCTCAGTCGGTTAAGTGTCTGATTTCGGCTCAGGTCATGATCCCAGGGTCCTGGGATCGAGCCCCGTGTCTGTTCCCGCTCCCTGCTCTCATTGGGGAGTCTACCTCTCCCTCTTCCTCTGCCCCTCCCCGCAAATAAATAAAAAAATCTTTAAAAAAAAAAGAAGTTCCTAACTCTGTTGAGTGCTTCCATCCATCATGTGGACTAGCATTGTGCTTCCTCTGGATGCCAGAAAGACACCACGCTGAATCTACAGAGAAACCAGTGCCTCCCATTGACAAGCCACGTGGTGCAGTTGTTTTTCCTTTTAATGTGGGAAGACGACTTATTATGCCAATAGATTCTTTTTTTTAAATGTTATTTATTTATTTTTAGAGAGAGAGTGGGGTAGGAGGAGGGGCAGAAGGAGAGAGAATCTTAAGCAGGTTCCACCCCCAGCATGGAGCCTCACATGGGGCTCGATCTCAAGACCCTGAGATCATGACCTGAACCCCAAATCAAGAGCTGGACACTTAACCGACGGAGCCATCCAGGCGCCCCTATGCCAACAGATTCTTAAAGACAAGCTCACTATTAGGGATAATGGGAAACGACATTGTACAGTTTTACCACTTAACACCAAATCCAAATTCAGCCGCCTCGTTCCTTATTCAGTGGTGTGCACAGGAGCTCCAGTGTTTGCACCCCACCTCTGGCACGTACTAGCCATATGAACTTGGGCAGACCTCTCTGAGCCTAGATTTTCTTACCTGTAAAATGGAGTAATAATAATACCCACATAACAGAGCTACGTGAAGATTAAATGAGAGGATGTGTATCAAGTATTCAGCCGTGTGTAGCACTCAAGAAACGTGAGCTGCTGTTATTTATATTATTAACTTTGTGATGATGATGGTGATGACAATACTCTAAAGCAATGGTTCTCAACCAGGGATGATTTTTGCCACCTGGGGGACGTTTTCAATGTCGGGAGACGTTTTTGGTTGTCCTAACTGGGAGGGAGGCTGCTCCCGCATCTAGTGGGTAGAGGCCAGATGCTGCTAAATATCCTACAATACAAAGTAAAGCCCCCACAACAAAATGATCCCACCCCAGTGTCAATAACGCTGAGGTTGAGAAACCCCACTTTAGAGTATAAAAACGTCTTGTTCAGAATTAAATTCTTGGTTTTTAGGAAGTTTGTTACATCAGCTAGAGAAATCACACCTTAAAAAAAAAAAAAAACCCTTTGGCAATGTGCTAACTAGCTGTGTAATTCGACATAGTTTGCTCAAGCCTCAGTGTTGTCATCTGTAAAATGGCCAGTTTGTCCTAATTGAGTTCTAAGTGTCCTGGCTCTGACCCACTCCAGGATTCTAATTTTCCATACTCTTCTGTGCACGAAGGATGTAAGAGCCGAGCAGAACCCTGCTTGCTACGTTCTGGATAAATAAGAGCACAGTAGAATTCCTTTGGGAAATAAATCATCTTTTCATATAAAATCTTCTGAAGACCATTTCGAGAAGAGTAATAGATCTGCCAGTCCAACACCTGGAGGGTGGGTAATAATTTACTTAGCCCACTGACTTGGAGGCAGGTCCTGTTCGTGATAAATGGCCCAATTAAGCATCTGTTAATCACAGCATTATCTCATAGGAAGGTGGAAAACCTACTTCTCTCAAGCAGTTTCTCAGTGAGATAACATCACACATTCCCTAAGCCGCGAAGGGCACTGAAGAGCACAGGGAAGTGTGTGGGGGGGAACAAAGTGCCCCTCTCCGGGCTTCGGCCCCAACGGCTGCTGGGAATATCCCCCCATGTTCCATCCTGGCCCTTCCCCCATCAACCTTCCTATAACCTCAGCTCCTGAACTCTCCTGTTCGTCTGAGGCCTTGATAATAAAGCAACATCTGCAAAACCTACAAGAACTTTACTGCAGTTAATTGAGTAATTGAAGCAAGATGCAGGGAGAGGTGATCTATGGAGCTGGGTTGAGGTCTGGGAAGGGAGACAACGGATTTATTGCAAAGGCCGTGGGCGGCCTTGGGTCCAGTCCCTGGTTCACGGGAAGTTTGAGGTCATGTGGGATTAAAATATCTTTAAAAACAAATGGAATAATTTGACTGCAATATCAGGAACGCTGTGCCAGTTTATGCCAGGAGACCAGGTGTGATTTATTTACCTTGTGCCCAACACATTTTTTTGATATCTGCCTCATTAGTCTAAATTTATAGATTATTGAGCAAATAGATAGCCCTTGTCTGTGTCTGTCCATCTGTCTCATCCTGATTGCTACATGAAAGCTGGCTTTTGTAGTTCAAGATAAGTAAAGATATGCCTTTAAGAGACTAGAGCTCCGGAAACTACCCAGGCGGGTAATCAGGGACAAAGATATTTACAATCGAGCAGTTTATTTGCTCAAAAGAGGCTGATTAGAGCTAATACGCAATTGGCGGTAATATCTTCTTGTAATCTGAATACATCCATAAATCTTTACGTTTAAGCACAATTCACCACCTTGAAGTCATTGGGTTCGATATAATATATTTGCTAGCCTTGCAAATGCCAGAAAGACACATTGTAGATACATAAAATCACCCATGTGAGGGCCTGGCATCGGACCTGCCTGGCCACTAGCTCAAGCACACGTCCCCAGCACACGGGAGGATTGGCTTTTTGGAAGGTTATTGCTCCTTTTGTAGTTTCTCCACTGCTTTATTAAATCCCAAATTCCTTGCAAAACTGTACGATTTTAATAACTCAAATCCGTGTGGATCATAAAGCTGTCTAAATATACCTAGCGCCCTGGGTACCAGACAGATCTGCGGGTGATGATGTCACTGGACCTGATTAACCGGAACAGGTCACCCGACAAGATTTTATTACAAGTGTCATTTAGATTTCTGACAGCTTTACAAGGCTTAATGGCTTTTTATTAAATACATTGTGTTCAAGGAAGCTGACAGTTGGGGATGCCTTGTAAATACAATGCAATGGAATTTCCTTAGAAGCTGCGTGAGAGAAAGCAGAAGGAGGAAGGGACATCCCTCCCTGTCCCCGGTCTCGTTGCTCAGGAGGCCCAGGGTTCATTGTCTCCTGAGGCTAAAGACAAATGACCCCCTGACGCCACCCCCGCTAGCTCTCCAAACCCAGCAGATCTGCCCCAGGTCAGTCCAGATGTTTTCATCTGAAGCTCTCCAGAGAATCAAATTCCTTAGCCCAGAGGGTAACCCACTCCTGCTACCCGCCCCCCAACCCTTCCCTTAAGCCGGGCTTCCTCCTAGGCATCCGTGAGGCTGGCCTTCCCAACACTCAGGACATTCCCGTTCTTCAGGAGCAGTTAGCGAAGCTTTGTTCGTTTCTTCCCAGCAGTGTTGGATCGCCTTGGCGGGGAGACGGGAGGAAGGACGGAGGGACTTACCATCCTGCGACTCCCTGGTGCCAGGCACTGTGCTTGGTGCTCTGGGTGAATTACCTCATCCAATCAGACAACCACCTCGCTGAGCAGGTGCTTTTACTCTCCTTTAAAAAATGAGGAATCCCCTTTAACACGGGAGGAAATGCTGGTCCAGAAGGATCAAACAGAAGAGGGGAAGAGAAAGGAGCGTGAAGTATTTCTTATGAGCCCAGCTTTGATATGCTCTGGGTTATTTCTTACCCCACTCTCTGAAGAAGTACTATTTCCCAGCTTTTAAGATGAAGAAGCTGAGGCTCACAGGACTCTCCCTTCCCCCATCATTCAGCCCAGATGAGGGCACAGTTACTACGAGAGGGAGACTAGCCACCACTCCCTGGGCGTTCTCTGTCTGGGGGCTGTGCCAAGCACTTTGCCAGCACCGTCTCATTGAATCCTTAAACTGTTAGTATCATCCCCATCTCACAGGGGGCCTGAGGCCTGGGGAGTTTCAGTCACTGGCCCAAGCTCATGCAGTCCGTCAGGGACAGAGTCAGGATCTGAACCCAGGCAAGTGGGGTCCAGAGCCTGTGTTCTCAACCCCTGCACACTGACAAGTCCTGCCTTCCTGAGCTCGCAGCCCATCAGGAAAGCATGGGCACTCTGTGCGTCCACGTGTTAGGTGCTGCTTCCAAAGCCCTTTGCCTAGTCACCTGGTCAGATCTTCACGACAGCATTCACAAGGGAGGAAATGAGTAGCGTGACCCCCATTTTACTGATTGGGTAGCTGAGGCTTGAAGAGGTACATATATATATATATATATCTTTAACCAGAAACACAAACTACACGGGGTTATGTATTGATCAGTCGGCAAAACTATAAGAAGTGGCTTGCAGGAGCCTAACCCTGTATTTCCCCCAGGAGCAGTGGTTCAGTATTTACTAATTCATTGTCTGTGGCAATCTTCTAGAACATAACTACCATGAATAACAAAAATCGACCGTACTTCTCATGCTTCTCCTACGAGTGCAGCCCTCTGCTTGTTGCTCTTGGGGGCAGAAGGACAAACCCTGTGCTTTGCTGTCAGGACGCATCCTCACCGCAGTGATAGATGCTGGAAGAACGAGGGTGTCTGAACCAGCCCAGGATCTGGGACGGAACTGCTGTGCGCACGCGCAGAACTTCGAGGGCAGCGCTGGCCGTAGAGAAAGAACGAGAGCCGTGGATGCCATCGTCAGTCTTCTCATAGCCCCATCTACAAACAGTAAAAAGAAACCAGCAAGCTTCATTTTAACCCAATATATGTAAAATATTATCATTTCAACACATCGTTAATGTACAAATATTCATGAAATGTTTTGCATTCTCTTTTTTTGCACTGTCTTTGGAATCCAGTGTGTGTTTAGCACTCACAGCACATCTCAGCCCCCTTCCAAGTGCTCAGAAGCCGCAGGGGACATCATGATTCTGAAGGGCAGGATGTGCCATCCCCAGTAACACCCAGACAAAAGGATCTGTGCACAGTGGGTATTCAGCAAACTCCTTCTGTGACAGTTTGAGGTCAGAAGTGCTTGTGCATACAGCTCCCGCATGGGGAATCTTGGGCAGGTCACTTGATCTATCCAAGCCTTGGATATCTAGAAAAGGGGGTGATGATAACACCCCCTAACCTCCCTAGGGGAGAATAAAGTGAGGCTGCATTGTACAGTGAGACCTTGGTAAACACTGGGTGTGACTAGTCCTCTATTTCTGTTCCTGGGGCAGTGAACCCAGCTGTCTGTGTCCAGCCAAGTCCCACAGAGACTCAGAAGGCTACAGATCCATGGATGCACTGGACCTGAAGTTCTACCTGTTTAATAATGCACGTGAAAGTGGAGGCACATGTCTGATGTTCCAGACCAAAGTAGCCAAATTGGAAGCTCAGTAATATTCCAGGAGCCACCCCCAGAAAGAATCAGGGGTTAGTCAGAAAATTACTCTCATTTAATGGGGGGAGGGGGGGGCTGGGTGTCCAGGGGGCTGGACCCTGATGCGTCCCCCTGTTTGGTAGCCATGCCACCCCAGCCAGATTTCATCTTTCCTAAAGCCAGGCTTTGTTAGAGTGGGGAAGTGGGCAAACAGATTTTCTTCCGTTCCTATGGCCCCACAGCCTCCAGGCCTGGAGCAAGGCTACCGGGTCCTCTCACTGTTTCTGATCTCGGGGGCTCAGGAGTCTAATTTTATGTGAGCATGGGGTTTCTCAACTCCAACTGCTCACGGATTCCATTTAAAGAAAAAACTAATTCATACATTCTGGAGAATTCATCTTGGACCCCAATTAGAGACACGATGAATTGAAAAGCTTATTCTATAGCAAAGCATATTATCATTGCAACAAAGGAGATGTGTTTAGATGTCTGGTTTGAGAATTATTTTTACACTTTTGAAAGAAAACGTGATTTTTCAAGTTTGTATGGGACTTACAGCTTCCTGAGATTATGTCTTTAGACTGCACTTGGGGAGTCACTGAATTAGGGAGAGCCGCCATGTGGAGGTCATCTGGAAAAGGCCAGGGCAGCCTGGAGGGATGGCCCAAGCCACTCTGTCTCATCCATCATGTCACCTCTCAGCCTCAGGGAATGAACACCTGGCTTGCATCCCTGTGCCCACCCCCAGCTTCTGGGTGGCAACTTGGAGCTAATTCCCACAGCGTGAAATCCAGCCCCCTCAACTGGCAAGCCAGCACCTGTCTTCTTGCACTTGGGGGCAGGTTCGAGTTTTCACGTTTGTTTCCTTTTTCCTCCAGATAAAAATCTCCATGGTGGTAGGTTAACTTTCAAACAGGAATTTTGGAAATATCCCGTCCTAAAGTTAGAGAGTGGTAGGCGCCACATGTATGAATACCAGAGTCCATTTAAAATGATGGCAATTTGCTTACAACACATTTTTGTACATCTTCCAAAATGCACCCCCTCTGCCCCAACTCTCTCCTTTGTGTGAGGCCCCCACAGCCACGTGGAAAAAGCACGGCGTGGAAGGAGTCAGAAGCAAGTGAACACCCAACTCTGCTGCTGAGATTTGGGACCTCATGTTGATTGAATCTGCAAGCCTCAGTGCTCTGCTTAGTGAAATGTGGAGCACGTCAGCCACCCCCAGAGGGTGAGGGGTAAGTGAAATAACCGGGTTGTTTGTCCCTGGCACAATAACCACCCACCAAAGGAACCAGTGCAGAACAGAGGCTAAGTGCTCCCCTCGCACTCCTAGACATCAGAAGGGAGTCTTCTCTCTTTCTGGCCATCCCGGGGGCAAAGCTGTCTGTTGGATAATGCATCGCCCAAAAGGATGCTGAATGTCAGCTTTTCTGAGCTGGGGGCAGACTGCCCTGATGTGTGCGGGCTGAATAATAAGCAGTATGCTCCCCACTTGTCTCTGGTCAGTGTTTACCATCAGCTCTCTATTGTGGCAGCCTGCTGTCCCCATGGCCGCTTGGATCCCTGGAGAACCACAGTGACATAGGCCGTTGGCTGCGTCTCGCCTGTCAACTCCTAGCATCTCCGGACTCAGTGGGCTCCTTCCATTCCCCTTGTCTCTGCAGGAGACATGGTGAGGGGGGTGGGCTGGGCTAGGCAAACCTCCCCCTCCTCTCCCAAGGCGCTGCATTCAGTGCCTTGGAAATGGTAAGTACGTGGATTTGTATTTTTTTTAAATTTTTTTAAAGATTTTATTTATTTATTTAACTGAGAGAGAGGGAGAGAGAGAGAGCACAAGCAGGGGGAGTGGCAGGCAGAAGGAGAGGGAGAAGCAGGCTCCCCGCCGAGCAGGGAGCCCCATGCCGGGGCTCAATCCCAGGACCCCAGGATCACGACCTGAGCCGAAGGCAGATGCCTAAGACTGAGCCACCCAGGCACCCCGGGTACATGGATTTAGCCATATGACTGCACGGTCAGAATGGGGGGCAGGCATGCAGAAATCAGGAACACGCTACCCCAGCTGACAAACGTGCCTTCCTGTTCCTCAGCCTGGTAAAGAGAGGGGCCGGGGAAGATTCGGAGAGCTGGACACTGTGAACAGAGGGTACAGAACTTCTCAGGGGAGCCACTTCCCCAGGAACCATCATGCCTGCTCATGTCGCTGGACACCACTGCAGAGCCAGATGACTCTCCGTTCCCACCCCCATGCCCCAGCCACAGCTGGATTTACCTGTCACGCTTTGATAATTCTCGACTCTTCCACGAGTCAGCCATGAGACCGGCACCAATGATTTACTCTCTGATCTTCGGTTTTCCCATCAGGGAAAATGAACGCAAGGATGCCTACTTCTCAGAGATGGCAGAATTGAATGGGCTAACCCGGGAAAGCATGCAACAGAGCCAGCGCATAGTAAGTGTTGGATTAATTTTTTAAAATAATGATTGCTAGGTAATGTTCACATTTAACACCTTTTTTGAAAGAAAGAGCCTAGAGTCTCACCGGGTATAGTGAGTACCTCTGTCTATCTCATCACACCCCATGAGGAAAAAAAAATAGTCTCCAACGCTCAGGCCCAGACATCTTGATGCGGCCACCCGCCGTGGCTCCCTGGTTGTGTGCTGAGCCTGCACAACTGTCCATGGCTGCCCGGGGCTAGCTCTTACCTGATAACATGTCTAGAGTCCAAGGGAAGTTCTTCCCTCAGTTTTCAGTCCTGAAAACCATCCAACTCCAACGGGGAAAGCCAATCTTTCTAGATTTGAAAAAGGAGCACTTGTTCCCTCACCTGTCTGTCCTTGAGCCCTCTCTTCCCCTGTCTGTGCTTTTCTGAGTTTCCACCTCTGAGCAGAAGCTCCTGGTGACTGTCTGTACTCTTCTGAGTTTCCACCTCTGAGCAGAAGCTCAGTGGGTTCAGGCTCAGATGCCCTGCCTTTTGTGGTTTGGGGAAGGCCCATCTTGTCCCAGAGCCAGGCCTCCTGGCAGGATCTCCCCCCTTCTCCATGGCAGCACATCTGCCCAAATTAGGTTTTGCTTAACCCTAAATGCCCCCTCAGCAGCACTCCCTGTTAACGTCAGACTGGTCTCCCTGCCCCCTTTCCACACTTGGCCTTCTACAGTATGAATCCACTCATGTTACCCACCCGTTCTTAAAACCAACCGATGGCTTCCATAACCCTTGGATGAAATTCCAAACTCCTTCCCAGGTTTTAGAAGGTTCTTCTGAGCTTGCCTTCGCTTCTCTGCCCAATGCCCCACTAATTCCTACCCCAGCTTCAGTTCTCAGCCTAGGTGTCACCTCCTCTGGGAAGTCTTCCCTGATGCACCTCCTCAAAGCTCCCACAGCTGCCTATTCCTTCTTGTCCAAACATGTATCAAACTGACAGGTGCCTGTGCACCTGTCTCTCTGAGAGGCTGAACTAACTGACTCCTCTCTGTTTCCCAGCGCCCGGTATGATGCTGAAAACTGCACAGAATTCATGAGTTCACAGGTCGGGGATGACTACTTTTGAAGACTCGATCCGAAGCTCTCTCAGCACTGGGGCAAGCAGCTCAGAGCTGCCCCAAGGCCCACGGCCCAGCAGAGGTCTGTGGTTTTACTGCTAATGGAAATTGGGCTGGCAGATCAAAGGCAATGACTCCTTCGGTCCAGATGTCAGCAGCCAGCACCAGCACTATCGAAATATCAGTTGAATTGGGAACTCAAAATTAAGTGGGTTAATGATTGACACAGGTTTGTAAAACCCAGCCCACCACCTCGCCTCTTGCACACACACGGCCTTTCCTATTCTGGGTTGTCTGGGAGCTTAAGCTTCCCAAACAGGAGTTCATTTAGCGCTAGCCCTGCCCCGCCCCCACCCCACCCGGCTTTGAAGGGCCCCTGTTCTCAAAAATGCTACACCATTCCTGTGAGGTGTCTTAGAAAAGGCTTAGCACCTGAGATCCCCTTTCGGAAATAAAAACTCAAGGGAGAAAAGCCTGGTACAACTTTGCACCTGTAACCCATGAGTCACTTGATTAGGAAAATACCCAAAATCAAGTTCATGATTCTTGGTGTGGGGTACAGGAAAGTGGGGGGCAGGTGGAGAACGAGAAATACCTTCAGCTGCAACAGCTTTCAAATCCCAACCATGATCTAAATAATCTGGGCTGGCCACATCTTGGAAAATATCTTTTTCCCTTCTGGTGCTTTATTGGGCTAATCCAAGGGGGGCGCCTACATGTGAACAATTCCAGGAGGATTTCAAGGCCACCCCACCAATGCGGCAGGCAGGGCTTTGTTCAGAAACTGGGGAGGAGAATGGGGGCCTGGGCGAGGGAGGCTGGGGGTCCATCTGTCAGATGAGGGAGACCCAGCCAGGAACAACCCTCAACAAAGCCTCTGGTGCACGTGGACTTGAAAATGCTCTGACAATGCATGGAGAATCGGTAAGAGAAAAAAAAGTCCTTTGTGAAGACCTCCAACCCTGCTGGGGGCCTGCTGGGCCACTGGGTAGAGTTCAAGTCCAGATAAGGCACACACTGCCTGGTCCGGTCTATCCACACCTCCTGGCATGCTCATCAGCATGATTCTAAGAAGGCTGACCCGGGCTAAGAATGCCCTAAGCACCCGAGAAGAAAGGACAGGGGCAGCCCTGGGGCCCAAACTTAGAGCCTCTATTTCTTCTCTAAAGTAGGGATGATCACCCCTTTCCTTCAGGTGAGGTGAAGATCCGGTAAGATCCTTTACCTACCGCAGCTGGTCAAGTGCCAAGCACCGCGCCCGCCCCCAACTCCCCTGAGAGGCAAGCGTATTAGTTCTCGATGACTGTGACCCACATGGTCATCCGGGGTCACTCTAGGAATGCTTTTTCCTGCTGTTTGTTTGTTTTAGGCCTTTCTGGAAAAAAGGCGGAAGAACTGGGGAGAGAGGAGGAAGTTGCTTTGTCACATGGGTTCTCAGACCAAGGGGACAGGAGGACAGGCAGGGACGGCTCCCTCCCAGAGCTCTGCCTGCCCACCCGCTTCCTGCCGGGGCTCAGACGGAGAGGACATGGGAGGGCCAGGGGGCCAAGGAAGGCCAGAGGACAGAAGGCCACCTCCATCCTCCCCCTCACGTCCTTTTGCCCAACTTCCCTTCAAGTTTGTTATGAGCAAGAGATCCTGGGCTGCATATTAATAAAACAATGGAATTTTTATTTCTTCTTCTCATAAATTACATAATTCAAACCTTAAAACACCTTTAATGAACAGTGACTGGGCATGTGACACTTAATAAAACTGGGCTCAGGTCAGTTTCTGCTTGACAGGCTACCAGCCGAGAATGTGCCTTACGAGTAAATGATTAAGAGGCGGGGATCTTTCCTGGGCTCTACTATTAAACACTTCAAAGGTTTCCAAAGTCAGATAAAATGAAAAGCAAATGTGTTTCACTGCCTCTCAAATGCCTCAAATGTTTTAGCAGGTGCAAGCAATGAAACCTTCCATGGTGACAGCATTTTAGGGTCTGCAAAGTGCACCCGACTGAATTCTGGGAATTCTGGACTGGCTTCATAAAAATTCATGATTCCCAATGAGGAGAGATGTTCAGTCTTGAGAGCCCATCTACATATGTGGCACAGAAGGAAAATAATCTCAGGGTCTTCCAGGTCATGGGTCAGCTTAACCCTTTCTGTTCCAAGAGAGACCCCTGCCTGGATCCCCAGTTGGAGTGGTCCATCTTGTGCCAGCCAAAGGGTGGGGAGCAAATCTCTGGATTGACCTAGACTTTCCAAAGTCACACTAATGGTCAGGTTAAACCCAGGTCCTCTTTTTCTGGGCACGAGTACATTTTTATGTGATCTAGGAATGCATCACAGACTATGAGAGCCAGTGGACTTCGTACGGATAGACGGTGGGATTCTGCTCAAATTACTTTACCTCTTCATAGCCTCGTTTCCTCATCTGTAAGGCGGGGACAGTCATAGCACCCACCTCACAGGGTTTGTGTGAGGATTAAACAGGGTTAACATCATAGAAGCACTTAGATCACATAGCAGAATTCAATACATGTTCACGATTCTTATTGTCCCATTAGGAAAAATGAATACGAAAAGTGAGCATTCTACAGTTTGGTGATTTGAGCTTTTCATTTAAAATTTGCTGTAACTTAGCTTTATAAGTCATAGTAATCTCTCACATAGACTTATAATATTTTATAGTTTACAAAGGACGTTCTGAGACGTTACCTCATTGCAACTTTTCAACAGTAAAGCCATGAAGGCAGGGATGCTCTTCCATAGACCCAGGATGGGTTTCCAGCTCTACCGGGGCTTTTTGCCATGTTGGACCCATCGCTCGGAACTCTGAGTCTGTGAAATGGGTACAGAGAGGCTCCCTCCAAATCCCAGCATGTGCCACACTCCGGAACGGGCGCCACCACCATTTGCTGAGTGATCAGAGCTCTTGGCTCCTTTCTTATCCTACATTTTTCTTATTTATGAAAGAACGCAAATACACCGAACATATTATCTCTGTAATCTTGCAAGCAGTTGCTTATGAGACCTCAACTTTTATTCTTCCCCTTTCATAATGAGGAGGGCCATGAAATGGCATTCCAAGAGTCAATGAGGGAGAACCCCTTAGTTCTTTCCTCGGGGAATAGTTGAGCAGCGATTCTTATCAGAGAACATTCTCCTGATTTCCCGGCAATACAAAATTACTCACCTCCCCCTCAATGATGCCCGATACTCAACGCACATCTCTGAAAGACTTTGTAGGCTCTGGGTACGTGAAACTGAGCCACATCTCATAGCCCCTGCCCCACATGGAGGATACTTCAGATGCACACTGTCATAAACATCTCACTAACCAGCCCCTCAGCCCCTCCCAACCCCCTGCCAGTCAGCACACAGTAGATTCCCTTTGACAAAAATCATGGTCAGTGTTTTGGCTCAGACATCTCTCCTCTCCTTTCCCAACAGAAAGCCTGCTGTGGCCAGCTTGGCCTCTCCTCGCTGTTCTCAGCATACAACACCCATTAACTATGCATCCATACCTGTCTCACCATCCAATTTCAAGACATAATTTTAAGACATATGTAAAGACATAATGACCAGGATGTCCTTCATAATATTATTTTTAATAGTGGCAAATACAAAACATCTCGAGTGTTCAGCACTAATAAAATTTGGAACAGCCATTATGCTAAAGAACTAGGCAGGCATTTTAAATGAGGTTGATAGGGACATAAAAAGAATTTCGTGTGTCAGGCTGAGTTACAAATAAGTATGTTGTAATGCCGTATGTCTAGAATGATTCCTTGTTTGCTAGAGTACAAATTTTATATATAAATACTAAAAGATAAGTATACCTATTTTTTTTTTTAAGATTGTATTTATTTGACAGAGAGAGCAGGAGAACATAAGCAGGGGGAGCGGCAGAGGGAGAGGGAGAAGCAGGGTACCCACTGAGCAGGGAGAGCCTATGCGGGGCTCAATCCCAGGACCCCAGGACGACGACCCTAGCCGAAGGCAGTGGCCCAACCAACTGAGCCACCCAGGCTCCCCAAGTATACCTATTTCTAAGAGCCTATGAGGATAGACATAAGTTGGCTAACAATGTTTACTACTCAGTAATATACTTCAAATTTAATTTTCTTTCAGTTTTTATTCTCAGTACTGTGATTTTAGATTTAATATTTTGTTCACTTTTCCTCTTTTGGGTCCATCTGTATTTTCCAATTTCTCCCTGTGAAACATGATTTCTTTTGTTACATATTTTTAAATGTTATTTTTAATTAAGAAAATACTTAGAGTTTCATACCTGAGAGTAGCTTTGGAATTCATCCAGTCTAATGGCCTTAGTTTCCAGGTGGGTAAACTGAGGCCTAGAGAAGTGAGTTACTTCCATGAAGGTCCTCAAGTTATTTGGTGGCAGAGCCATGACCACAGACCAGGTCCCCTAACTTATCCCAGTTCTTTCCAAGAAGTCCTGTGATGTCTCTGAGATTTTGATAAATATGGAGGGACCATTTCCATAAAGCCGACTGCATGGACAGAACTACCTTCCCTCTCAGTGAAACTAAGCATTCCTCAATTGGCTTAAAAGCAAACGTGCCTCATGCTGTATCCGTCTCCACCCTTTATCCCCAGGTTATGGGACTGATGGCTGGGTTACAAATCAATGGCACATATCCGTGTAGGTGCCAGGACCTGGGGTAGAGCGTGACGCCAGATTTCAACACATTATTCTTGTCCATGCTCCCATTGTATACACGGGACGAGTGTGAGACACTGCCCTGCCCTCAGCCTGCTCCACCCCTTGGCTCATCCTGGTCCAGCCACATGGTTAATGAACAACGTGGCCAAATGAATGGGTGGAGATTCTATCAGCCTGTTTCAAACAAAGATTTTTTTTTTCCTTCAGCCACCCTAATCATTTATGGTTTTCCTTCTCACCCATCATGACTCATTCATTTGTTGACGCTAAAATGGAAGGTGGTTTTTCCGTCCAGTTGCAGAAATTTTCCCATCAAGGACAAGAAAGAACCAATGTTCCAAGCAGTAGCTTTAAGTGAGGCCGAATAGCCCAGCTGAGACCACAGCAGCAGGTGGGCAACAGGGAGGACAGCTGGGTTGTAGCAGGGCTTCTGCCAAGGCCTCCGAGAGCAAGTTCAAGCTGGTGCTAACAGCGTCCACCCCTCCCAGGGCGTGGTGCTTGCGCCTATGCGGGAGCCTATGCGGGGCTCAATCCCAGGACCCCAGCGTCCTCTTGGGGATCCCCAGCAACCCTCTGGGGAGATCCACCCAGACCTACAGGGCTTCCTTTGCAGTGGAGGAGAGTAAAAGGTGTGCAGAGAGGCCGGGTGGATTTTCAAGGTCACGGGCTAGTAAGAGGCCCCTGCCCCCTTCTCCAGTATTTTTTTTTCCTGTATTAGCCTCAGGGAGCATTTGAATAGTTGTGCGACTCCTTGCTCTGACTATCTGCAGGAGGCGGAAGGAACACTCTGACCCATTTAGGAATGAGGGCAGAAAAATTAAATCACTGAAAATGTCCCAACATCAGAAGCTCCGAGCTTGGGGCTTGGACCACATGCATCACTTGTCTTCCTTCTCTCATATTTTCTCTTTTAAGCCTTAAATGATCCCAAAGTCTCAGAGTTTCCACTCCTGGGAATCCATCCCATGGAAACAAAAGCACAATTTCCTAAAGATACGGATCTACACATAAACGCAGAAGCATGTTCCGCACACCATTGTTCCTTGTTGCCAAAAATAAAAATTAAAAATCAAATGAATTCTCATCAGTAGAAGAATGGCCAAACAAATAAGGGTTCATGCCCACTATAGGGGAATGAGGGCTTCATTGTCAGAATGAGACAGGGGTGAGGGAGAAAAGCAGGAGGCAGGGGGCATATATGTATATACTTCGTACATGTGTTTATGTTTGTATGTCTGTGTATGATTCTCTAAGCCTTGAGAAAGGTAGAGAAGGACACAGAACAGGTTGCTGGCACGAGTCGTCGGTGGGGGAATTGAGGGGAGAAGCAAGTGAAAAAGAAAGCTTGTGCTGAAAATCAGCATATGTGATTAGGCCATACACACAAGTCACGTGTGTGGGGGGCACATGAACTTCAACAAACACAAAGACTGAGGTAGATTCAGATTAGCTGACTCGTAAAGCCATCAAGCATTCAAAGCAAGGTGGGTTGAGAAAACCTTATAAAGTAGGATTCCATTTCCATGAAAACAACAAATAAAACTCTGAGGTGTGTTCACACGTGTTTGGGGAAGGGTGTGGGAGAAGGAGAACAGTGTGGAAGGCCTCATGCCCACGAACATTGGCTATTGGCCGAGGGTGGTGTAGGAACAGGTGGCCAGACAGCTTTTCTTTACGCAGCTTTGTCTTGTCTCACTTAATGCTTTAAAAAACCATTTTTTTTTGTATTCTGAAAAGTATCCAATTGACATTGTTTTTAATGCTCCAATGTGCCGATTCTCTGATGGCCTTCCTTGAAACATTAAGTGATTCTGTAACCCTAACTGGTGTTCTGAGCCAACGATGGCTGTCCTTGAATGTGGGGAAGGCTTGGGACAGGCACTGCTTGGGGGGTCGGGGCTGGGCAGCTGGGACCCTCCTCAGGGCACCTGGGTGAAGGGCCGCGCTGTCTCCTGTCAGATGGACGGCGAGGCCTGGCCACAGCGCAGGTGAAAACACGTTCTTCACACAGACCCAGGGAAGGTACTATGCCTCTGGGCTCCTTTGACGGCTAGACAAAGCCATGTGGCCCATCCTGGCCCCTGGCCGCTGGAATCACACTGTCACCCATGCCAACCTCAAGACTGTGGAAGGCTCAGTCGGAGACACTGCTTTCTGAGGAAGCAGAGTTGGGGTCCTGAGGAAGTGACTTGGCTCAGGTTGTGGGGATTTGGGTCTCTACCAGCCAGCCTGCCTTATTATAATCGTGATATATATTCGTGCCAGTGAGAACGCAGGTAAAGTACAGGCTGATATGAATTTTAGTTCCTGCAAAATTTTCCTGGGGAGGAAAAAGCATGAGGTAGAATTTCTCCAGACTCGACCCTAACAGGGATGGGAAAGGAGGAAGGTGGAAGTCGGGTATCAGATGTCCATTAAGTGTTGTCTCAGGAGGAAGGTATGGAACCCTCACAGGACTACTGTGGAGATCAGCCAGGGTCATAAACTCAAGGTCAAGACTTGGAGCTCTGCTCAGGCCCAGGAGTGAACGTGGCAGCCCATCCATCCAGACCTACCACTTTTTTGCAAAGTTTTCTCCGTGGCACCTACCACCATCTGACACACTCTGTGTTTTACTTATTTATGGCCAGGTTTCCGTTACTAAATTGTAAGGTCTCTGTGGTCATGGCTTCTTGTCTGTTTTGTTCACTGCTATACTCTCGTGACCTAGAACAGTGCACACAGAGCTTCCCGACAGTTACTTCATGTGTAAACAAATACACAGTAAGTGAAGACCAGAAATTCAGTGAAAACCTGAAAATATAAATGTTTAACAATGGAGGCAAACAAGTAAATAGAGTGGGGTGTATCCATTTGAAGAGATGTTATACAGCCATCAAAACCGCTTTGGCTCATGGAATGTGCTCCAAACCGTTCACAGAAACTGTCTCTGAAGAGGGGTTTATGGGAGGCATGGTACCTTTACTTTCTTCTATCAGGTCATTCTGAAATACTGTTTTGCTTTGTATTTCATTTAACAGAAAAAGAAAAACACACCATGTAATATAGAAAAGGGTTTGAGGGTTTTTGTAATGACATGACAAAATAAATGCGAATCGGAGTTAAATTTTAAAAAAAATCAAGGTATAAGTGTTTACATAGAACAATTCTTTTTTTTTTTAAAGATTTTATTTATTTATTTGAGAGAGAGAATGAGATAGAGAAAGCATGAGAGGGGGGAGGGTCAGAGGGAGAAGCAGACTCCCCGCTGAGCAGGGAGCCCGATGCGGGACTCGATCCTGGGACTCCAGGATCATGACCTGAGCCAAAGGCAGTCGCTTAACCAACTGAGCCACCCAGGCGCCCTACATAGAACAATTCTATGTACTTATGTTTCCAGAGAAGAAAGGAGGAAACTCTAACAATGATTATCTTGATTTTTCTTCTGTTTCATATTTTTCTTTTCTTCCAAATTACCTGCAGTGAGCATATAGTCAGTAGAAAACAAACAAACTTTACTTAAAAATACAAATTAAAAATAAATAAATAAAAATAAAAATTTAATGCAGCTATCTATACTCGACTATGAGAAATGTGGTTATGTAGAAATAGAAGATGGGAAACAAGAAAATTTAACATTTTTTTTTAATTCTTATGTTAATCCCCATACATTACATCATTAGTTTTAGATGAAGTGTTCCATGATTCATTGTTTGTGCATAACACCCAGTGCTCCATGCAGAATGTGCCTCCTCAATACCCACCACCAGGCTAACCCATCCTCCCACCCCCCTCCCCTCTAGAACCCTGTTTGTTTTTCAGAGTCCATCGTCTCTCATAACATTTTGTTTTTGATTTTTTTTTTTTAATTATCAGATCAGACAGAGTCTCCAGGCTGCGGTGAAGGCTGGACCTGTTGTGCAGAAGACAGACATGTCTGATTGGTTCTCCAGGGTTTTCAGGATGGGATGGATTCTACAACCTTGGTCCCAGGATCATGGCTGTGATAAATTACCCTGACTTCAAGTCAGCCTTCCTCAGATCTAACTTAATTCCCTCCTGCTTCAAAAGACAGAGCAAAACAAAACCAAATAGCCACGAATCTCCATGGTAATGAGAAGTCTGGTGATGTTCTTACAAAAGCCGTCCGCAGACTGGAAAGTGGGTAGTCAGCAAGCCCCTCCAGGCTCTCTACATCCTGGCCCCGCCGGCCCTTCCCCCCCTCAAAAGGCAAAATACTTCTGGCTCCTTGAATCCTGCTTTCCAACACTTGCACGTGATTTCTGCCTCTCTCTGGCCTCTTTCCAGGATCTCTGCATCATTCCCCAAACAGGTGCCCGAAACAGAGCTCAGGAACGGACTTGGCCACGGTTAAAATGGCTAAACCACTTGTACTTCATGGGCCTGGCAGAGCCCCTTCCCACTGATTTGTCCCCCTGTCACTGGCTTAAAAGAGAACACAGTACGTTGTCAACAGGACCGCTGGCCGCTTCTCCGGGGAACCGGGCATTGGGTGACGGCCTCGGTGTCCCTCATTAGCGAGGCCTCACGACTCGGATTCCTGGGTCTCTTTGCCTTTTGGGTTCAGGATGGCTGCATTCACATTGTCCCTTTCTCTTTGTGCCCCTTGCCACCGTCATCAGTCACTAACTGCCGCAGGAGAAGAGCAGTCCCTAAGGGGGCTGGCAGTTTTAAGCAGCCTTGCCACCAGGGACAGACAGCCTGAGCAACTGTACCACCTGGACGGGAGGACGGACACTGACACGGTCAAGGTGAACAGGCAGCATTTCTGTGAATGGGTGGGTGGGCCCCATTCAAATGCAGAGCAGCCGATTTCAGAATGGTCAGACTGAACCGCGCGCGCTCACACGCAACACAGCTTATTGCTGCATTCGAAAACAGTTTTAAAGCACATTTATGGAGTTAACAGACCGTGAGAGTTTGTTTAATAAAGTTAATTTGTAAAAGTTTCAAGATGTTAACATATGATCAATAAGACTGTTTCATAATTGATTTAAAAAATTCATTAGGTACACAGTGTGGCTTTCTTATCCACTTTTACTTTCGTTTCCAGTTGAGCCTCTGTTGCACTTAAGTGGGTCCAGGAAGAGGAATTCCCCCTGGCTGCCTGGGTTTGAGCCTCACCCTGGACGCCTGCCCTTTTCCTCAAGGCTCTGGGCCAGGACGTTGACCCCGGCACCAGGTTTAGTTGCCTTTCATGCCAGTGAGGAAGTGGGGGTGGAGAGGGGCTTCAGAAGACTCAGGGAGTCCTCTAGTGCCACCCAAGCCTGTCTCATCTTCCCCAAAGTGTCCCTTAGGGGCAGTGGGCAAATGCCAGGGTGAAGCCACCCACACTCCCAAAGTCCATCTCTCCCCTAGATGGGTACAGGGCTGTCCTCAGCTCCAGCCCACCTCAAAATATTCCCATGTCAACACCCTTCCATTCACCCATCCAACCATTTATCCATCCATCCATCCATCCATCCATCCATCCACGTATTTATTCATCCAGTATTCACTGAATGCCCACTAAATGCCAGGAACTTTGCTGGATACTAGAAATTGCACTATTTCTCTGTTTTCACTTGATTGTTTCCCAAAATGAGGACAGAGGCAGGAGCACAGGGGTCTCAGTGGAAAGTGGGCTGCCACTGGTTACCTGTGACTTCCAAGACTTCCTGTCCTTTGGAAGGAAATTCTGGGAGGCAAGTCTGTAGGCTTCTTTGAGGTCTTGATGGTGAAGCCTCTGTAGCCCATCACTCTCTCCTCCCTTTCCCATGTTGCTTTATTCCTCTTCACGGCACTTACTATCCTTGATATGTTCTACATTTACCTGATTTCTCTTTTATCATCTCTCTCCACCTACCAAAATGTAAGCGTCAGACATGTAGAGATTTTGTTTTGTTCACTGTGATTTCTCTCGTGGCCACATCAGTGTCTGGCACATGACTGGAACTCAGAAATATTTGGCTTGGGTGGATGGATGGATGGATGGATGGATGATGGATGGATGACGGATGGGTGATGGATGGATAATGGTTGGGTGGGTGAATGGATGGATGATGAATGGAGCAACAGACGGTTAGAAAACAGATATGGTCCCTGCCTTTGTGGAGTTTTGAGTTTTGTGAAGAAGACAATGAATTTAAGAGCCAAGAACAAAATCAATGTAAAATTGCAATTGTGTCAAATGCCGGAAAGAATAATAATCCAGTTTCAGGGAAGAATCTAACAAAAGGCTTTGGCCTGATCTGCGTGGGTGGGGCCCTCACTCTGAGGAAGCACTCGCCCCTTTCTAAGAAAAATTGTCCAGATATGATGGACCATAGTGGGGTTGCAAAACAAGATTGAAAACATAATTTTAGCCAAGTGGTGCTAGCTGGGGAGAGGGTTTTGTTGAGACTTAAACAGAACTTTTGAGGACCTAGAAATCAACTGAGTATTTCATCATCTCCTGGTGCCCTTTTAGTACTGCCTAGGAGACAAAGAAGAGCACTCAACATGGCGTCAACCTCCTTGGTTCAAATCCTTGCTTTGCTTCTTCCCACCTGTGTGACCTTGGGATACTTCACCCCCTCAGCCTCAGTTCTGCCATAAGTGGAATGGAAATGGTTGTAAAAGTGTTTTCTAACACAAGCCAGGAAGAACTTTATATTGATTGTTTTTTTTTATGATTTGTGGTCAACGATTCTCACAGAAGAGGAAAATGGACAGTTCTACTGGTGCTAATTGTCCATTCACTCAAAAAAAGTAACTATTGTTTGCTCGCCATGAGCTAGACACAGTGAGGCCACAAAGATGAATCTGGTGTGAGTTCTGCTTCCAGATACACGATAACCGAGTAAGGGAGATTTGTGGGCAGTCATGGGCAGACTAAAGAGCTCTACTTGGGGGCAGAAAGAGTTCAGAGGGGAGTTCATAAGAGGGCAAGAGTACACTAGCAGAGGGAATCCCAGAGGGCTTCTTGGAGGAGGTGTTTCAGAACCCACTAATCTTAGTCCCTGAAGCAGCACCTTTCCTAGATTTTCACGGTCTGCACTTGGAGCTGCATTCTCTGCATTTGTGACTTCTTCCCGAAGGCTCTTCTCAAAACACAAACCAAAAGGTGAAGTGGTAATGCAGCAGGCTACTTTCAGTGTCCTGTGTCATGCTCCCTCGGGCTGTGTCTGATTCCATCTCTGATTTCACCAGAAGCAGTGGGCAGTTCTGTGCATGCTTGCAGAGTCCTACCTCCAGGGCATTCTTAGTGTCTCCCCCGTTTCTGTATTAGAATCTTCTTCAAAGTCAGGGGGGTCCTACTGAGCCCACTTGCAGGTACAGTGTGGACGTGGAAGACAGGAAGCACCACTGGGCCAGCCTTTAAGCAACGGAGGATGGAACCTGGGGCTAAGTTCTCCAGAGTCCTGTCCTGTGGCCCCCAAGTTCTAGAAGGCAGTCAGCAGGCTCCGAAGTTCAGGGAGTTGAGCCCTCACTGTCCTGTGGCAGTGACCTCATTAACAGCCTTCATGCTGATTTTTCTCCCCCCCTTTTTCATTTTCTCTATACTCTTGCTTGTGCCTCTTGGGAAGCCCTCAATCATTGTCTGTTTTAATCATCATGATTATACTACTGGAATTCATATCAGGGTACTGTAATCTGTGCAATGTTGCTGTAACCAAAACACACCAAAATCTCAGTGGCTGAGCAGAGCAAAGCTGTATTTCTGGCTCATATTTCATGTCTATCTGGATTAGCAGGGGGTCTGTTTTGCATTCCCCTCCCTTGGGGACCAGAGCAATAGAGCCTTCACTTGGGAACATACCAGCCTGTAGCAGGTAGAAGGAAAAGTGGTATTCGAGCACTCCATCTTAAAAGCTCTGCCAGGAATTGACCCACGTCACTTCTCTCCACATCCCCACTGGCCAAAGCAAGTCACCCGTTCATGCCTAACTTGAACAGGGATGGAAAGACAACCCAAACTTATGCTTAGAAAGAGGCAAAGAGGACTGTAGGTGAACAGCCCTAAGTACTACCACGTTATTCTCCCTGCAAATAGCCCAGCTCTGTGCCCAGTGCTGGGCTAGCAGCCCTGGAGGTCGGGAGTTGGGGGGCAAGGTGGAATAGCAGATGGTGCATAAAGGAGAGGACCCAGGCTCTGTCCTCAGGCAACCAGAGCCTGCTCCCTCTTTCTTTCTTTCTTTATTTTAAAGATTTATTTATTTATTTGAGAGAGAGAGCATGAGCATGGGGGTAGGGGGAGAGGGAGAGAATCTCCAGCAGACTTCCCACTGAACACAGAGCCAGTCGCGGGGCTTGATCCCAGGACCCTGAGATCATGACCTGAGCCGAAACCAAGAGTGGGACGCATAACTGACTGAGTGACCCAGGCGCTCCACCTGCTCCCTCTTTCTTGCCTTTTGGCCCTCATGTCTGCTGATGCATCTGCCTGGACCCCTCTTCTCACCCACAGAAGCCCTGACTCTAGTTCATTCTGCAGGTCTCAGACCAAACCTTACACTCTCAGAGCTCCCATTACCGCCCCCCCTGCCGACAACTATCCACAGCAGGATCCCTGATTTTATTCTCTGTTCCCTCCATTCTTTTCCATCAAAGGACTTACCACATTTGTCATTAAACATTTATTTTTGTGCAGGATTTTTTTGGGCTGCACCCCCCCCCCCCCAGACTATAAGCGTCCACAAAAGCTGAGATCACATCTGTGTTTTCATAGTTATATCCTCGGCACCTAGCACAGGGCTGCATATGTAGTAAATACGTATTTATCAAAAGAATTTAATATATTAGGAAGGCAAGAAATGCATGGAATGAGCAGAAAGGAAATTAAGGGAATATAATAATCCCCTTATATTTGTATCATGCTTTTCATTCACACTGCCTTTAGCCAAGCACAAAGGTTAAGTGTGAAAACTCTATGGAACCCACGGGTGACTGGGTGGCTCAGTCAGTTAAGCGTCAGAGTCTTGGTTTCGGCTCAGGTCATAATCTTGGGGTCGTGGATCGAGGCCCGCTTCGGGCTCCGCGATCAGTGTGGAGTCTGCCTCAGATTCTCTCTCCCTCTCCCTCCCGCTCACTCTCTCTCCCAAATAAATAAATAAAATCTTAAAAAAAAAACAACTCTATGGAACCCAGATCACCTCCATACTAGTGGTTACTTACCCCTCTTTCCTGTAGTTGTGGTTACTGCCTCAACATCCCTCATCCCAGGACAAGGATTTTTATCCTCATCTTACAGATGAGGAGTCTCAGAGAGGGGCAGTGACCTGCTTTAGGTTACCTGGAGAGTATTCCCATTTGAGATCCTAAGCTTTTTCCTCTTCATAACCCTTTCAAATGCAGACTCTCAGCAAAAGCTCGGAACCTGTGCTGGTTGGTTAAATACGGCCACTGCTAAGTTTGAGTCCAAAGGTCAACCAGAAACGCCTAAGGAATATTGCGAATGAATGGAGTTCATGATCTTGGTTGATTTTTTCAGCAGACTTCCATTTCTTCCCCTGGGGGGAAAAAAAATGTAGAGCTGGAAAAGGGCAAGGGGTTTCTGCAAGGCAAGGTCCTGAGAGTCTTTAGGGTTTGCTCCACAGCCCCGCATTACGGTTTTATTTTCACTACCGAATTCGGTCAGTTTTGCTTCTTTGCCATGCCTGAAAAGTCCAGCTCACCCTGCAGATGGCTTTAAGGATCTGAAGAAGAGCACAAAGGAAGGGCCTCTGGTAACCCTGCCTTTGAGGGACCTCCCCACCCCCACCCCCGCTCTGATGGAGAGGAAATGCAAAGTCAGCCCCAGCCGCTGCTCAGAACCTGTTGAGGGATCCTGAGAGTCGAAGGGAGGCCCTCCTCTTACTCTGGAGACAAGGCTGAACCTGAGCCTTACAGTTCGTCCTCAGCCATGAAAATAAATTTCTGGCTAACAGCGGAAACTCAACTCCAACTGGCTTGAGGAGGCGGGAAGATACAAAGGAAATTTTGTCTTATGTCACCGAAAAATCCCAGAGTGAGGCTGGATCCAGCTTCTCCAGAGCCTGCCTCTCCTCCTCTCTCTGTTTGGTCTGCGACAGAAAGGCCTTCTGCAGGGGCCCCCACACCCCGCCCCTCCTTCTAGGTTCGAGCCCCCTGCAAGGGGCGTACAGCTTTTAGAGCTCTCTGGACACAGCCCCAGGATTTTGCTCGGACTCATTCTGATTGGGCCTCATTGAGGCCAGAGGGATGGGACGCTCTGATTGGCCAGTTCTGGTCACACGGTCACTGGAGCTTGGGTGTTGGAACCAACTCCCACCGCACCGTGTGAATTAAAAGCCAAGGAGCGAGGCTGCACCGAGCATTGGAGGCTGTTCCTGCAAGGATGGGAACTGGCTGCTCAGCAGGACAAAGCAAATGTTCACCATAGAGAACTGTTATTAGTATTCTGCTCTTAAAAATGAGAAAATTGAAGTCCAGAGAATTTAAATACCTTCCCCCAAATCACAGAGAGATTTGGGAGAAATAGTCGGCATTGTTTAACCATTATTCTCCAAAGAGTAAGTACCCTTGACGCTGGATCACCTCCTGCTGTGTCCTGAAAAATCACCATTTCTGCCCGCATTTTAGGAGACAGGTTCTAAGAAGGATGTTTGTAATTCAGGAGGCTTTAGTCTGAACAACCACACCATCTGCCCTGTGGGCTAAAGAAAGCCACACATCCTTCTCCATGAATAGAGCTCAGAGTCATCCTCCTTCGACAGACCCCCCCTTTTTTTTTTTTTTTTTGCTTTTTACTTTTAGTGGGTTGGAATTGAAACATTATTGTAGTAACTGTTAGTTTCAAGGCAAAATTGTAATTGCTCCTAGATCCACTCACTGGTTTCAAGAGCGCTTTAACCTTTAACTTTCTCAGTACAAAAGGAGGCTTGCTGCGCCGGGAATCTAACAAGACCATCATTTATCCCTGGCAGAGTTCATTAGTCAATTGTAACAGTTTAATTATTAGCATTTTAATGCATGAGCATTTAACTAGACAGAACAACAAGCTTTGGCGTACAGAACAAGACTTCTTAAACGGAGCTGAATTAACTCACACAATTGTTTGTATTGTGTGTTATTAAAACGAGATGATTAAAATTCACGAAACAAATAGTTTCATATATTTAGCCAACAAACCAGCATTTAGCTTCACAGTATTGAGAGCATGCTTTCTTTTTCAGCTACAATTTTGAATTTTAAAATCTTTGGTGTATTTTTCCTGTTCCAAATTATAAGCTAACATGATATAAAGAAGATTCACTTCAATCCACTGATTGTGATGGGTGGCTTTAATAACAAAAATTGAGACCCAAAGAGGAAGCCTGGGAATGGTCTTGAGCGGCCCAAGCTGGGAATCCTACTATTAGGTGTCCATGGGCAAAATTCCAGATGCACAGAAGAATCACCTAGAGTGTTCTTTAAACTGCACCTCCAGAGAATGTGACGTTCTAATGGTACAGAGTGGTTTCTTGAGTTTGTTTGTTTGTTTGTTTGTTTGTTTGTTTTTAACTCCCCAGGTCATCCTAACATCCAGTCAGAATTAGGAAGCGGGCTCTATGTGAGACAAGGTGGATCACTTAACCAAATTTGTCAAATAAGAATAAGTCTTGCCAATTTTCACAACAGCTCTATTCACAATAGCCAAAAAGTAAAAACGATGCAAATGTCCATCAATGGGTGAATGGATAAACAAAATGTGATATGTGCATATAATGGAATATTATTCAGCCTTAAAAAGGAATGAAATTCTATACATTCTGCAGCATAGATGAAAAACTTCAAGACCTCATACTCTGTGAAAGAAACCAGACACAGAAGGAGAAGTATGATTCTACTTCCATGAGGCCCCTAGAACAGAACAGTCAAATTCATAGAGACAGAATATGGGTCAGAGGATACTAGGGCCTGTGGGGAGAGGAGAATGAGGACTTAATGTCTGATGGATATAGAGCTTTTGTTTGGGCTGATGAAAAAGTTCTGGAGATGGATACTGGTGATGGTTGCACAATGTTGTAAATGTACTTAATGCCACTGAATTTTACACTTAAAATGGTAAAAATGGTAAATTCTATGTTATATATGTTTTACTACAATAAAAAAATGAAGAAAAAGGAATAAAGCGTGCTATATTCACATTGTAGAATCAACGTGTGTCATCAAATGAGATTGTGGATAGAAGCCTTTTGTAAGTTTAAAATGGTGTACACATTTAAAGTGGTAGTAATAGTCTTTAATTATTTGTTTTAATCATATTGTTTTAATAAGAGGCTACAATATAAACAGCTGGGAAGGTTAATTAATAATGTCAAACCTAAACGAGTATAATTAATGTCACTCAGCAAAGGCCTTCACTAGACTCAAAACATATTTTCTCCTGGGGGTAATCGTGGCCTGATTTTTCTAAACAGTTTCTCCTGTGAGTGGGAAGCAGGATCTCGTAGAGAAAATGGGAGGAGATGGAAAGTCTTGCATTTTTCATTTGAGGCTAGATATTCATAGCTCAGTTTCACATGGTGTCAGGGACACCTGCATCCTGGCCTCTTGGAAGAGGAGGTCTGTGAGCCCTGGAATGGGCCTTTCCTATGACAGACAGTGAAATGGACAAAGTGCAACAAACATTATGAGCCACCACTGATTGAAGCTTTCCTCAATGCCAGGCTTCTGATGGAAATCAGGGTTGGGGGTGATTGGAAGGATAAATGGGCAGAGAAGCGGTGGGAGACCTCCTCCCATGTCCAGGCAAAAACAAACTCAAAATCCCAAAGAATTTTCTATTGCTTCTTTACTTCTGATTCAAGCAATATAATCTGACCCAGGGAGTCTGGATTGGTGGGGATTTGGGCCTGACTCCTGGACTATGAAGATGTCACTTGCCCTTCAGCAAATGAGAGAATCCCCCTTGTTCTCCCCTCTCCTGCCAGATTCTCCTTAGAAAGTGACTTTGGTTCTGGGATGACACCCAGACTGATAGGCAGTAGAGGTTCTAACAAACCCACCATCTCACATGGCTACTCATTTTGGCTGAGAAGTCTCCTAAAGCACAAGAAACCAAGTCCCACTTAGGTCTTAATTTTATCTTGGTAATGTCCCCATCTCCCATGTATAATTGGGCAACAGAACTTCCTGGAAAGTTCTTCAAGGCAAACTAGTAGCAAAATGAACCCAACAGGCAGAATCAGGATTTAGGCATCACATACAGTGATTTTTTCCCATTTCCCATTTGCCAACTTTCTCAGCAATATTTGTCTAGGGAATGATAGTAGGAGGGGTCACTCTTTCCACTAATCCTAACAACACGGATGGGCTATTCTTAGTACTGACTGAATTGTGGGCCACAGAGTATTCTCCAGGATGTCCTTGGTCCATTAGTTATTGAAGTTCAGGTTCATGAGTTTCCTGCCTATGACTGGAGTTAACATTTTTCATTACCAGTATTTGCAAAGATCAAAACCCATGTTGCCAGTCTCAAAATTCCATCAGCTCTCAATGGGCTGCATTCATGGAGAAGAAGCTGGTGCAGATGTTCCCTCTGTTGCCAGTTCTGGAATGTGTCCTCGTCCTCCTCCTAGAACATGTATGAGTCCTGCATTCCATGAAAAGAAGATTTTCAGTGTGAAAACATTCCTTCTTTACAGGAAGTGCCCAGGTCCCAAGTGTGCTGGCTTCCTACGGTTTGTCGGGACCACATCGTGAGAACAGGGATGGTTTCTACAGAGTTCACTGTTCAGTCTTCAGGACCTAGGGGAATGACTAGCAATATGTATGTACTTAGTAAAAATGTATCTAATAACAGAACCCATCTTAGCTGTCATTTCTGAGCATCTCTAAAGGATGTGCAGATGGAGTGAAGAAGCTGGAAAGAAGAATGATCCTGATGTGCAAAAGGAGAGCCACTCTGGGGAACTGGAGAAAATACTGTCCTAAGAAACTGGTACAGCAAGAAGCAGAAGAAATTTCAGGAATGATCTAGTTGTGTTCTCAACACTATATCAAGAGCAGCTGATAATTTAAAAAGAATATCAGAGATCAGGAAATTCTATAAAATGATGAGAAGCACAATTGCTGAATTAAAAGCAACAAATAGCAGCTTGAATACTTCTTAAATTTTAAGTCAGTGAAATACAAAATAAAGTCAAGAATTTTTCCCAGAATAAAGAGATGAGCATTTTAAAAGGAAATAATTTTTTAAAAAATGATTCAATAGATTCAGTTATCACTTATCAGGAACGTCAATGGAGATGGTCAAAAAGATGGAAGATACAATAATCTAACAACAGAAGAAAATTTTTATAAAACTTAAACAAAAGAATAATATCTTTAGATCTACAGTGCTCCCTGAAAGTCAGACAATATTAATTAAAATAGCCGCTACATAGAAATATTCCGGAAATAATGTTTTAGTCTTAGGTAAGGGAAATTCTATAATCCTACCCAAGAAAAGAAAACCTATCTGGCCTCAGAATTCTCCCCAGCAATACAAAACAAAAAGATTATATAGCATTAGCTATGGAGGTTTTTATTTTCTTCTTGGGAAAAAGTAAGAAATAATATACAAAATTTAAAGTACACAAATTATGAGTATACGGCTCAATGAATTTTCAAAAGGAAAACACCCATGTAATCAGCACCTAGTCAAGAACCAGAACATGACCATCAGCCCAGAACTCTTGTGCCCTAAAAACCACTTATACCTCAGAGTAACCACCATCCTGACTTTTAACACCATAGGTTAGCTTAACCTATTTTAGAACTTAATATAGATGGAATCATTCCATGTGTAGTCTTCTGTCTTTGGCTTATTTTGTTGAACATTATGTTTTTGCGTATAGTTGTGGTTCTCTCATCCTCGTTGCCATATAGGATTCCACTGTATGAACAGACTGCAATTTATCCATTCTACTGCTGGTGGACATTTCACTAATGAACATTGTTTGTCTTTTGGTGAACATGTATATGCATTTCTGCTGGGTATATATTTACAAGTGGAATTGCTGCATCATAGGTAGGTTACATTTAATGGATATGGCCAGACCATTTTTTCTAAAGTGACTGTACTAATTTATATTCCTCTCAGCAGTATGTGAGGGTTCCAGTTGCTCCACATTAAATTTAGTCATTCTGGCAAATTTGTAATGGTATCACATTGTGGTTTTAATTTGCATTTCCCTGATGACTAATGAAGTTTAAAACCTTTTTATATGTATTGGCCATTTGAATATCCTCTTTTTGAAGTGTCTGTTCAAGTCTTTTACCCATTATACTCCTTGTCTTAATTACTATTATTTTATAATAAGTCTTGATATCTGGTTGTGTAAATCCTTCACTTTTGTTATTTCTTCTTCAAGATTGCCTTGGCTTTTCTTAGCTCTTAAATTTCCATGTAATTTTAGAATCAACTCATAGACTCCACAGAAAGTAAAGGGTTTCTAGAATTTGTTTGGGAGACATTTAATCTATAGGTGAATTTTGGGAGAAGCAACATCTTTACAATAGAAAGCTTTCCAATCCATGAACATAGTATATCCTTCCATTTACTAGGTCTTCTTTAATTTTTGTCAATAATGTGTTGTAGTTTTTCTTGCATACCCTTTGCTAGATTTATTTCTAGGTATATGTTTTTTGAATATGGCATTACCACAAGGATAGACAGGTAGATCAATGGAGGTTCTATTCTATTCTGGAGTGTTAAAAATGTTTAATATCTTAATCTGAATGTTAACACAGACGTGTACCATTGTCAAAACTAATCTAACTATACTCTTAATTAATATACTTCATCTATTCTCCCTGTTTGTTTTACCACAACAAAGCAAAATGAAAAAGAAAAATATATAAAATATATGGCAGATAATTTAAAATAGAAAAAATATATTACTAATAAAAATGTATAAGTAATAATAAGTATGATTATTTTGACAAATTAGCACAAAATTTTCCTCTTTTTGATGGTATTACCAGTATAATAACCATAAGGGTACAAGAAAGCTGATACTTTTATATACTACAAGAGGAAGTATACAATGGTATAAACTTAAGGGAGGGCAACTTGGCAAAAGATTTAAAAATGTGCATGCAAGTCCACTAGAAATTCCACTTTCAGAAATGTATTTTAAAGAATATATCATATCTTACTTAAAGAATACAGCATAAATTTAGCTATTAGGATGTTAACTACAAAATTGTCTATAATAATAAAATACTGAAATCTATCTAATAATAGGGAATTAATAAGATAAACTATGATATAGAATAATGAAATAATATCAAACACTAAAATTTATGACATAGAAGAAAAGTTAATGATATAGGAAAGTATTCGCAATGCAATATTTGGCAAAAGAAAGAAGTCTACAATAGTGATCATTCAAGAAGTTCCCAATTTGAGTTTTTAAATTTAAATTTATATATCTCATCACAAGAAAAAAATTGTAAGTGTGTGAGCTGATGATGTTAATTAAACTTACTGTGGTGATCACTTCACAATATATACAAATGTCGCATCATACTGTATACCTTAAACTTATACAATGTTATAAATCAATTATATCTAAACAAAACTGGGGAAGGAAAATATATATAATATGTCATATAGAGAGAGAGAGAGAAAGAGAGATACTACAAGGATATACATATAAATGTCGGCAGTGATTTTCTGTGTATTGAGATCATGGGTGATATTTTTGTTTCTTCCTATGCTTTCACTTTTTCTAAATGTTTAACAAAGCACTTGTATCACTCTTGTTCTAATAAAATGAGTTTTTTAAGAAATTATAAAAGAAAAATGGTAGGCATAGCACTATTCAATGTCAATGAATAAAACTGTTCTCTTGCCAAGAAACAGAAATTGACTAAAGAAAAAAAAATATATTTATATGTATATATGGAGAAAAACACACCAGAGTTTTACTGGGATTGTGGGCGACTTCTCTTTCTTAACATCCATCTTTAGTTTTCAAGCTTCTTCCAGTAAATATGTATCCATATATAATCTGATAAAAAGCCATGCGAACCCAGGGGAAAACAGGGGAACAGCAGGAGCCCCCCATGTGGTTGGAGGACTGGACTTCGTGTAGGACAGTAGACACTTTGCAGCTCTGGACACAAATACACAATCACCCTCTTGACTCAAACTCAGTCTCGGTGCCTACACTCCCTCCCTGCAGATTTCGCACACATTCTCTCAAACTTCGCAACCCATGGTGGTAGACATTACTCTTCAGATTTTTACAGGTGAGGAAACTCAGCCCCAACAGAATGGTCACTTACTCAAAGTGGCCAGGGACATATAAAGGGGAAGGAGGGATTTGAACCCTGGTTGACCCACTTTCAAAGTCTATGCTGTTTTCACTACTTGAATACTTTCTTATTATCATATCACAATCAAGACCACCAAAACTTTGTTATAAACTCTAAAGCCACATGCACAAGGGCCTTCTTCAAGATAAATACAATCTGTTTGGAATGCACCAGCTTTATTGAAAAATATTACTGAAATCAAAGCATTTTGCACTACTTTATTCATTATTTTTATGGTACTCCAGGATTTTTGTGGGATTTGTTTTTCATTTCACTTCTGTAAGCCTGCCAATGCTTTAAAGCAATACTTCAATTGAAGGGGGGGGGGAACCAGTTTTCCCAGAAAAAAAAAAAAAACTCAACAGTGTTTTCCATCCTTTCCTATGGTTTGGAGAAATCCTCCCCTCCTCCCCCTCCCCGTCCCCTCTCCCCAACTCCCATAAAGTGCAAATTTAATACTCAGGCTACTGTTTAAACAGCCCCAAATGTTTAAAAGAAATGAAATTTGCAGTTGCAAAGTTTTGAAATGTTTACATCGTCAGACGTTCCACCTAGGATGTCACAGATCATTCTGATACAGAGACAACCGAAAAACACGCTCTGTGGATCTGGAGCAGAGACTCCGTTGCCCTAAGAGATGATAAAGGATTGAGGAAGGGGTCTTCCAGGACTTGCGAAGCTAAGCCAGACCTCTGACGTGAAAACAAACGGCTTCCCTCATCTGTTTGTTTCACAGACACACTTGTGTTTTCAGTAGGCATCAGGTACTGCTGGCTCTTGAGGGGCTTACAACCCAGGTTTGGTTTAGGGCAGGTAAATTTAGGTACTAATTTTATTCTGGGTATGTCGAGCAATCCTGTAATACTGTGGCTTGAGATGGGCCCCCCTGGGACTCTAGGGAAGCCTCGGGGGGTGTGTGGGGGGGGGGTTGTGGAAGGGAGAGGAGGGCAAGGTGAGGCTTCTTTGCCCACAACCCCACCCCTCACATCAACCGCTGCTGCTCCGTTAGGATCTGTTTCCTGGATTTGGATTCCCCATCAGTTTTATTTTGGATGAAAGACAATGTGGTTTAAAAAAAAAAAAAAAAGTTTGGAAAGAATCCCTGCTTTACGGCACTGAAATGCAGCAGAAAAGGAACAGGAGGCTTCTCTGCTCCCCAGAACACTGAAAGAATGAAAGCATTTTTTTTTCAATCTGCAAATGCCCAAAATGACCCTCCTTGGTCTAACCTCCGCTTTGAAGAGCTGAGGAAATTGCAGACCAGAGCAAGGGAGAGAGAAAAGCTCAGGGTCACAGAGATCTCTCCATGAATGCTACAGGAAAAATGAGTGTCAGAGTAACTTGCCCATCTGAGAAAACTTAGCCCCGGGCTTTCGGTCAGCAAATCACATTGCCAAAATGCACTTATTTACTCAAGTCCTGCTTCTTTTCAAAACCAGAAATAAGTAGGAGTAACAACCTGAAAGCAAATATTATTATTGAATGTTGAAATTAATTTTGAGCTTCCTACCACTCCAGGTGAAAAGAGAAACCCACAGTGTTCCATAGTTCTTATTGATGAGGAAACATCCATTCTTTTTATGGGAGATTATTTCGTGAAAAAATGTCCTTATTTAAACTTACGGAGGAAAAGAGTTGTGCCCTTTTTTGGATAGAATAAACCAGTAAGTCCTAAGATACTAACTTTCCCATCTAGACTGACTTCTTTGGTCAGTTTGTGGGTTAACATGTGAATTCACTCACTGGCCACTTCCACCGACATTATAAATGAAATCATTGGTTTTGTAAGTTGAGATATTAAAAACTCTTATTTTTCCTTTTCTATTTCTTCAGGGCTACATCTTTTTTTCCCAGACTTTGCGTTCTATGTGGTTGGTATCTGCAAGCAAGGAGTACAAACTCCATCGAAAGAAGAACAGAGGGGAAAGGAATAAAAATATTTGTAATCTGGGGGGGGGGGGACTGAGCATTCCACATGCCATCCCTTGAGCTTGTCTAACACTATGGGGTCCTACTCTGTGTCACGTACCTCCTGTACTCACTGAAACCCACCCTGGATCTCTGTTCATCTTTACCATACCACACCCTTTAAAATGGTATCAAGATACAGAAAAGCCACAGACTAACAAGGCTCAGAAGTTTGCCTGGTGACAGGGATCTTCCGTCAAATCCTCCAGCCACCTGCCGTATGTAAGCCAGGCACTGATCAAGGTACTCCAAGTCCCAAAACAATAGAGATCACTCCTCTGTTTTCGGTGACCTCAGTCTAGTGGCCAGAGACAGCCAGCAGTCAACACACACAAAAAAGACAAAAAAGAACAACAAACAAGGAAATCACAACTGTGTCACAAGCTGGAAAGGAAAGAAACCAGGAGCAGTAATGGAAGGTCATGGGACATAGGAGGAATGGGCATGCAGCTTTCCACTGGTGATCAGGTGAGGCTTCTCAGGGAGGTGACAGTTAAGCTGAACCTGGACGATGAGAAGCAGCTGGGCAACCAAGGGCCAGGTAGAACCATCAGAGCCTGGATCTGCATCAGGCAGCTCAGGAGGCCTTGAGCCACCCCTTGTCTAGTCGTTCTGACAACCCCACAAGGTCAGCATCTTCTTCCACCTCACGGGCGTGAACCCTGGGGCTCAGAGAGGTGAAGTGATTTGAGCTTCACCACACAGCGAATAACAATGGAGCAAGATTTTAATCCAAGAACATCTGGCCCAAATCTCTGCTCTTAGCATTGGCTTCCTTTGATTTGACTCACTGATACATCAGCTACCACCACTGACAACTCAACTTACACTGGGTCAGTTTGTTAACTAGTTAGTTGTCTATTCATTTTTTTAATTATTTAAATTCAATTAGCCAACTTACAGTACATCATTAGTTTCAGATGTAGTGTTCAATAATTAATCAGTTTCATATAACACCCATTGCTCATCACATCATGTGCCCTCCTTAATGCCCATCACCCATGTACCCCTTCCCCCCCACCCCCCTCCCCTCCAGCAACCCTCAGTTTGTTTCCTAGACTTAAGACTCTCTCATGGTTTTTCTCCCTCTCTGATAGTCTATCCATTTTTACTCACACTCAGCCTCGTTCCAAAGAGGGTTTGAACCCCCAGGTTCTCTGTGCTTGCTGGCCTCTCTATACTCTCCTTCAGATAGAGCCCCCTGCTCCAGCTGGATTGGTATACAGAAATGCCATGACAGTGACTTCTCAGGGTTCACGTTCAGATTTTTAAAGAAACTCACAGACAAGGAACCTTCTCACCCTCTGTCCGGTGTTCCCCTTGGATGCTGTTGTTCAATGTTCCAAAGGTCTTATGGATACCTAGAAACTCGACCCTCCCTTTATCAGGCCAAACACCAAGCAAAGAAGCAAAAATCCCCCCACTTCCTCTGGGGATGCAGCACACATCCCCTGGAGAATCAAGGGGGCACGCGTGCTCTTCTCCTCTGCCCATCTCTGCTGCCACCATTATGAACAGGGATGGATGTCACCATAGAAGCATCCCTTTGTGCTCTCGCAGCCCCGACTTGAGCTACACGGGGCTGAAAGCAGCCTGGCGTGGCAGAAAAGCCTCTTTCTAACCCCGTGGCTCATTCCCAAGCCTGCTGGTTGATGAAACCCATTGCAATGACTTCGATGAAGTACAGGAAAGTGGGTCACTCCCTGAATGACCACATCTGCCCAAAATAGGCATGTTACATCATCGCCACACAGGACCTGACTCTTACTCAACCCCGTGCGCAATTTGGGGGTTTTTCTAAGTAATCTTCCAGCTGAAAAAAGAGGCTGCCATTCAGGGAGCCCTCATTAGCTCAGAATAACAGTCCCACGTGTTCAGCCTTACCACGCTCGGCCTTTTACCACAATGAGCCCGTAGTTGTCCCGGCAGCTCGGCCGGGTTGGGAGGCAGATGTTGTCATCATCACTATCTTCCAGATCAGGACACCAAGGCATCCCTTGCATCACTTGTGTGAGGTCTCCAGCTAGAAAGGGGTAGGGACTGGATTCAAGCCGCTACCTGCTTGCTTTGCTGGGTCTCATGCAATGAAACAGCTTTTCCGAGTCTTACGAGGTTCTCAGCCTGTTACTCACGCCCAAGTCAGAACCTTGTCACTATGGACAAACGAAGAGACTCAGAAAAGCTGGGGATGACCTTAGCAGGCTGTTCTCAGATTCAAGTTTCACTCTGAAAAATGCAAAAACCATGCATGACAAAAAATATATATTTTTTAAGAGAGGAGGCTGGACATGGGTAGGCGAGATCAGAGATGATGTTAGAAGGCTTCAGTGATAGGGTCTGAATTAGCAGCTGCCTGTGACAGGTCAACGCCAGGCTATGGTGGCCCTGTCATTTGCAGAGTGACAGGCCTCCACTCCCTAGACCCTCCCAGAGCCACCGGATGACCTTCCAGGAGACAGCGCTGCCTCATGGGCTTTGCCAGGGCCTCTGCCGCCTGGGTTCCTAAACACGCAGCTCCCAAAGGAAACGTGTCGCCGCCCCACCCCTGCAGCCATTTTTACTTTGGGTGGTGATGTATCCATTCAGTGAGGAGCTCGGGGCTGAAGATAAAGTTTGCTTCCCTCCAGAGCAGCAGTTCCAAGAAATCACATTTTCAAGATAGAAACCGATGATCCCTGTAACTGCACAGCATTCTGTGTCCTGCTAGTTTGGACAGAACGAGAGGGAGAGAACACACAAGCCCCCTCCTCGCTCTCTGCCCCAACCCAGGCAGACAGGAGGCTGGAGACCCCTGGAGCTCTGTCTCTCTCTGCTCACTGCCTCCAGCACCGAGAAGAAACAGGCCACACGGGTTCCCCAGGGGACGCACATGAGGACATGGAGGGGAGGGTGGCATCAGCTTAGAGCCCTAGTGAGAAGCCAGTCTCCTGGGGGCTCCCGTTACAAAGGGACCTGGGGGATAACGCAGCTCAGCACTGCCCTATAGAAATAAAATGTGAGCCCCCTATGTCATTTTAGATTTTCCAACACCCATATAAAACAAAATAAGTAAAAAGAAACAGGTGAAGTTAATTTAATAGATTACTTAAGCTCATATATCCAAAATATTATCACCTCAGCTGATTTTGTCCCAAAGGGGTAGGTACCATGCTGAGGACGATAATAAGAATTATTGAGATATTTTACATTCTTTTCTTATATACTAAGTTTTTGTGTATTTTGCACTCATAGTACATCTGAGTTTGGACTAAGCCACATTTCAAATGCTCGAGGCATGTGGCCAGGGCCACCACCTAGGACAGCAGGGGTCCAGCTCATTGCTCCATCTGGATTATCACATACCTTCTGCAGCAGCTCCCCAAGGAACTAACTAGCTCCCCGCTACCCAAGTGTGGTCATTGGCAACATCAGCATTTCCCGGGGCTTCTTAGAAATGCAGAATCTCAGGCCTCACCCACGACGTATTTAAATCAGAATCAAACTGTAACATTCTCCCTGGCCGATTGTTGCACCAGAAACTCTGAGAGCCTGTTGCCTTCTCTAAAGGACTTCCAGTGGCAGGAGACTCCCTCGCCCATTCCCAAGGAAGCTCAGGCCATCTTTAACTGGTTCCAATTATTAGAAAAGCACTCATCCTTCCATTATTGAGCATTCTTGATGAGCCAGGCACTGTGTTAAGTGCCTCACACGAATGACCTCATTTAAGCCCAGCACCACCCTATGATATGGGGGCTAATTTTGGCTCCTTTTTTATAGATGAATAAACGGAGGCCCCACAAACCAAATGACTCACCCCAGATCGTGTGGCTAGCCAGCTGCCTGTCTCAAGGCCTGTTTTCTTAGCCACTCACTACACTAGGGCCTCCCCGAACCTTCTGCCTGCTGGTTCCTCCTACACACTACCCAGTGCCAATTTGGAGCCCAGGAGACTTTTCCATCTTCATAGTAAAGGAAAGTGTTGTTGGGACTCCGTAGAGATGGCCTTTGGTACCACGGCTTAATATGTTTGTGGGTTTCCTTTATTACTGGTTTCATTTCTTTTCATTTAATATTTCATTTATTGCTTGAACAAACTCTATTGGTAGCCGCCTGCTCAGCATTTCCTTCCCTCATCAAGGTTCAGGACAAGTTGAGAAATTGGCAACTAAGCAAATAGGCAGAAATTAACAAAAGCCAGATGATGTCATTAGACAGCTCAAAGGTTCCTGGTTTCCAATTAAATAAGGTAGGTGGTTAGAGCAATTATGTAAGGTACACATATTACATGAGGGACCCCAATTATGCGAGGTTCACGGGTAGGTACCATGCTGAGGACGATACCGAACTTGCACAAAATGTCATGAGACACAAGCAGGAAGGCAGGGTGATCAGATGGGGAAAGGAGAGCGCAGATGGTCAGAGAAGATAGTGACTATCTAGCCCACGCAACTTCACTCGGGAAGGTTCCAAGGCATCCCAGAGAAAGAGACAGTCATCCTCCGCGCAGTGGGTAGTAACCAGAGGACTTTTGTCACGATCAATCTGATAGTGTCAAACATACCAAGAAGCCACAAACAGAGAAAACAAACAGTAGTTTCAAACATGAATCCCAATCTAGTGTCCTAGCAGCAGACCATCTGAATTACAGCCCATGATTTATGATCTAGAGCCTTCTGACATGGGCATTTCTACATGGCTGCAGGCCCTGGTTGATTTAAAGATGGTTAATGATTGTCCAGCACGATTCAGAGACTACAGTCAAGGGGAAAATACACCCCACACACCACCTCGGGCCCCTTCAGAAGCAGTCCACACTCCAAGGTCACTGTCGTTCCTTTTGTTCATCAAACACCTCCATCGGCGTTAGGTATCTTCCTGCAGGACACGGGTCAGGGTCTCCAAAACAAGCAAGATTCCAGCCAGCAGGAAACTGTATTTGATTAATGTGCAACAGATTCTCTGGGACAGAACCAGCCTTTGTCACCACCGCATCCCCAGGGCCCAGGACAATGCTTGGCTCCCGGTGGGCATTCAGTATAAACCTGTCAACTGACCATCCTTGGAGACCTCACTCCTGTGTTCTAAAGCTCTTCATTGATAGCAGTAGTAATCACAGCAGCTAATAGCTATTGGAGGTTTATTTTGTCCCAAACACCATGCTAAACACTCTACTGACGTTAGCCAAACACCCCACCAGTGTGGTGAGACCATGACCATTATTTGTATCTTCCTTACAAGGAAACTAAGGCACCAGAAGATTCGGGAACATGTCCAATACCATCTGCCCGTAGGTGGCAGGACTGGGATTCGAACTCAGATCCACCAGCCTCCTTGCTTGGAAACACCTCGCTATAATGTTTCATTTTTATTTTCCTGCTGGGCATCCAGAAGCACACAGTGACCCCAAATGCTTCTTCTCCGGTGGAAGGGAGAGGAAGGGCATTCTGCAGCAGGGACCGCCACCTTCAAAATGCCCCTACGGCAGCTTCATTCGAGGGCCGACACATTCATTCGCTCACTGTGAAGGCTGAAAATCATCTTGGGGTTAGGACCCTGCTGCTAGACACCGGAGATAGAAGGATGAAGAGTTTCTGGTTCCCGCTCTCCATGGGTCACAGGCTGGGCTCAGTGGGCAGAGGAAGAGCCCAGAATGTCAATACAGTGTAGCATCGAAATAAACTTCTACTGAACACGGCCAACCTGGCATCAGTGAGCTAGGCGCTGAGCCGGCCGTGGAGACGTTATACACCCTGCCCTCCAGCAACTCCCCACCTGTCTGCCCCCAAACAGACCAGGAGCTGGGCGGTCCACACTTGAGCCCAATTGCAGGGTCAAGACCAAATGTGTTAGAGGCGTGCAGAGCGGGTGAGATCGTTGTGAGTTGAGGTCATTGCCATTCTCAGGGAGATGAGAGCAAAAACAGCCCTGACAGATGCCTTGAGTGTCCTTGTCGTTTCTAAGTGTTTCCCTGGAGATGGTTATTTGGAAGAAATGGGGTGGTAATGCTTGCCGTGGCCACATCTGTATAGCAGTCCTAAGCTGAGGACACCCCAGGACTGCCTCTAAGCTTCCATGGTTCCACTTGGGTTAGAAAACCTCAGAAGAAGGTCATCTCAGTGAAGGGTGCACAGGGCTGGCTGTGGTTAGTGGCTGTGGATTGCTGAGGTTCAGGGAGGTCAAATAAGCTTCTTGAACTTGGCTCTGACACACATATGAACTGCTTTAACACTCCAAAGGGTAACTTCTAGTGCAAATAACCTGGAGATCCTTTTCCAGAAGGGCCACAAGGGCATGCCCACTTCACAGAGCCCTGACCAAGGCTCTGGGGAGCTCTTTCATCCTTCGCTGGACCAATTTTCCAAAGTGCTCTGTAATTAATGCCTCCCAGAAGAGATCCTCTCCTTGTCACTGAGAAGAGAAAAATAAAAGCATACTTGCAACAGTTTTGTACCTTGGGCAGAGCTGATTCATTTTTAGCCAGCTCAAATAAAGTGCCATGATGTGAGTAATAATAGAAGCCAATATTTTACAGGATGGCCCATCAAAGGCCCTTCAAGCATGTCCATCACCTTTAACGTGCAGAAGTAGAGCTGACATAGAGTTTGCAGGAGATGTTATTGCTTTGAATAGAATAATTTGGGGTTTTTTTCCTATGGAATTTTTGCAAGAGAATAGCTGGTTTAGTCTGTGGGGTACCTGCAAGTATAATCTGTTTCTACACAGTGCATGGATTTATTTATTCACTCACCAACTATCTTTTGAGCCTCTCCTAATTGCAAAACATTTGGACAGATGCTGGAGAAAAAGGACAGAGTCCCTGCCCTCATGGAGCTTGCATTCTTGTGAGGGAGACAGACACAAATAAAATAATAAGATATATATGTTAAATATCTCATGATTTGTGACTGATGCTGTACAAAAAATAGAAACAAGAAGTGACTAATATTAAGGAAAAGGTACATTTTGGGTTCAGGCTCAACAAAGACCTTTCTGCAAAGAGAACTTTTGTACTGCATTCAGAAAGGAGTCAGCCTTGCAAAGGGCAGGGGAAGATCTTTGGGGTATGAGGAATAGCTTGTGCAAATGTCCTGGGGCAGGATGGAGCACAGCTGAACTGGAGAAGCTGTGGGAGAAACATGGGTGGGAGAGAAGAGCCTGGAGGAGTGGGTAGGAGCCAAGCCAGATGTTCCATGCTCTGAAGGTGGCCTCTCTTCTCCAATCTTCTGCCTGGTTTCCCTTAGCAACTCAACACAACGGACCAGTGCCTCACTCCTCCCACTCTCCCCCACTTAGCACCCCCAGGAACACTATCTTGTGGCCTAAAAAGAAAAACCAACACACTCTGGCCACCCTCTGCTTTGTTCCAGCAGCTTCCACAGTGATGAAGAAGCAGGCTCCATGAAAAGAGCGTGGGTGATGTTCCCCCAGTGTGCACGTTCGTCCCACCCCACCGAGCCAGCCTGGGGTGGCTGCACTCAGTATGCTGCCACGGTCGTTGATAATAATTGTTGCATTAATTGGTGCTGTCCAGACCAGACAGAACGTAAAAGATCCCACTGTGTCCAATAATTAATGTTTTTCCCTCACTGCAATGCCATTAATAAGGGGCTCTTCCAAGAAACGAGTAATTGGCTGGTTGGGTGTCATTAGGGTATTTATAGATAAGCTTTGGTCTGAAGACATAGAGGAAAGCTGATTATGTTTATTTAGACTCTATTATCTATCGCTAATGTGTTATCCTGCGTTCCGATCATCCCCATTCTCTGGGTCCTAATGATACAGGGCACACTCACAATGTGATTTCAGTGACCTGCAACATGGCTTGATCTTCACTGCAAGGGACAGAGGGGGATGGAGGGGGCGGCTGTTCACAGGTTCCGCTTGCTCCCACTCATCTGCCGTGAACCTTCTCTTGCCGCTGAGAAATTTAGAGCAAGGCTCTTGGAAGTACTAGAAAGACAGTTTCTCCTAATTAAACCTCAGAGGAGTGGAAGTTTCTTGGGTCTGTGATTATCTGAAGGGTTTTTGAAAATGTAAATCTGGTTGGGGAAACATGGCTTTGAAAAATAGAGGGAGGAAGAAGTAGCCTGGTTTTGAGATGCTATCTCCGCCGGTAGCAAGCAAAGAAGTCTCACGGCTGATAAAACCTGGCCGAAATATACATCTTAGCAGATAAGCGCATATGCTTCCAAGTGCACTCCCGCCCCCCGGGGACGTGAACAAGGTGGCCTCTGGGGCTGCCTTTTCTCCCGGAAGACTTTGATCCATTTGTCCTTTGCTAGAATTTTTAGAAAAGATTTCTTACGTTGTTTTTGAAAAGTAGATATGTGCAACCACGTGAATGTACTTGATGTCATTGGCCTGTACCGTTAAAAATGATTAAAATAGTGCAGCACAAATACTAAAATTGGAATGATACAGAGAAGATTAGCATGGTCCCTGCATAAGGATGACACGCAAATTCATGAAGCATTCCGTATTTTTGAGTTTCTTTATGTATACAGGGAAAGGATTGAATTTTTTCTCCTCAAAACTAGCTTTTTTCACAAATTATCACGTTAAACTTCCAAAAATGATTAATATAGTCAATTTTATTATATATATATATATATAGCTACAATAAAAAAATTACTAGGAGAATAAATAGGATAATATCATTTATTTTTTTTTAAGATTTTATTTATTTATTTGAGAGAGAGAGAATGAGAGACAGATAGCAAGAGAGGGAAGAGGGTCAGAGGGAGAAGCAGACCCCCCGCCGAGCAGGGAGCCCGATGCGGGACTCGATCCCGGGACTCCAGGATCATGACCTGAGCCGAAGGCAGTCGCTTAACCAACCAACTGAGCCACCCAGGCGCCCAGGATAATATCATTTATAAGCAGAATTTGAAAGCATAAGGAAGAACTGGGCTTTTAACTTTGTAACTATAACGTATCTAACATTAATTTTGGAAGCCAAATAATTCGAAATGGTCTCTTCTGCACGTGAAACTACCCTCACGTTAATATTCAAAAATCCTTACATCAACAACAAAAATTCAAGACAATTACTTTATCAGTTGACTGAGCTGGACTTTATGGGATAGGAGAGTGAACTCAACCTTTATTTATTTTTACCATGTCCTGTTAAACTTGTTCTGCGGACAGCTCGCTATCACTCCTGGCTATAATCTCACATGGGTTCCATGGTTTTTTGTGACTCTTATAAAATAAAGACCCCAGACCTATCCAATAATAAAAAAATAAAGTGTACCTCGCTGTTTCCGTGCTCGTACGCGCTATACCCATGTGACATGCTCTATACTTCATATTCACATGTCTCCAGGCATGGTGAGAGTCTAGAGACCTGAGTTCAAGTTCAGGTTTGCCCGTATCACAGGGCGTGTAAGGGGTAAAAGGATGCACAATGTCGTGAAGCTCAGTTTCCGCACTGTGAGATGGGGGTGCTGCAAATGCACACGGGGTCTTTGAAAGACGAAGGATGACGTCTATGGGGACGGGGCCAGAGAAGGGGCCCTGCGAATATCCATCTCTCCCCATCTGACCTTGTATACGCGAAAGCATCTGACCTGCACAATCCTCTACATCCTCGCCCATGCTGTCCTCTCTGAAGAACGCACTCAGGAACGCTGACCTGCCTCTGGTCTTGAAATCAGCTCCCAGAGAGTTGACCTGTGCATGGATGTGTGATGTAACTTTGCAAATTAAGTGTGTAATGCTTTTAGAAAAACGATGCCCTTTCCTCCCCTGCTCCCCACCACTGGGACCGGGTAATTTGCGGGCACATCTGTTGCAGGTGTTGGGGAATACTCTTGGAGATATTCTTAGATCCTGGCCTGGGGTCTAAAGGTTGAGAAGCTGGCTCCTGGGACGGAGTAACAGGAGTGAGGGGGAAGGCCTGGGAGCAGGACTGGGCCTGGGCGGGTGGCCAAGGTGGGTGGCTAGATCAGCCAGCAGGAAAGTCAGAAAGGACCAGGACAGCTCTCAGGGGTAGGAAAGGGAGGCAGGCGCCAAACCCAGGCACATATATATACCGTGTTTACCAGATACCATTTACCACCTGGCCCAGACAAGTCACTTAACCCCTCCTGGCCAGAGCAGTCTCACTTGTAAGGAGAGGTGCAGGCCTGCTAAGCTCCCAGACTGAGGTTGCTCTGGCTGCTAGCATTTTAATTTACAGATTGTCTGCTGGGCATCTGCATTGTACCACGTTCTGGGGGGAACGGGTGCAGGATCAAAGAGAAAAAGAGGAGGTGTAATCGGCACCCTTGCCTGCAAGAACCCATCACTCTTCCTACAATGTTGCCAGGGCTCCTCAGTTTTCTTAGCATAAAATCCAAACTTGGATTCAAGATCCACACAGAACTGTGGGATCCAGCCCTGGTGTGTCCATCAGACAATATCCCAACATGGCGAACAGCACTTGATAATGTTGCAAACAAAACACAGCACAATCTTCCCTTAATTTATATGGTAGATCCATTCTTAGACAATGCAATGTATAAGTGATCCCGTGCCAAAGTTATCTTCAGTTTATATGAATAGGAGAGTTAAGTCCAGGGTAAGATCATCAGAAATTGGCTTTCCACCCACGTGAATATCCATTAGGACACCCCAAAGTCACACAGGACCCAGGACAGTCCATTGTCGTGTCAGACTGTTCCATGCACTGCTTGAAATCTTCTTGCATCCTTGGTGCCTACTCACTGAATTGATGGCATGCCCCCCACAAATATCCCAAACAAACTCAAGAGGGCAATATTGCTCCCTTGGGAATCACTGACCTAGCCCCTGCCTACCTCTCCAACGTTGGCTTTGTCCTACTCTCTCCTTGTCCACCACATTCCCGGCCACACAAGCTTTTGTCCATTCTTCCAACACATCAAAGGCCTTTGCACATGCTGTTGCCTCCCCTGGGAAGGCTCTTCCCTAGCTCCTCACAGAGTGGCCTTCTCACCCTTTGTGTCTCAGCTCACATAACATTTCCACGAGAGCAGATTTCCCAGCCACCCTACCTACTGTAACACATGCATCCCAGGCCTGCCAGGCTCAGCCATATTACCCTGTTCGTGTCTCTCACACATCATGCCAGAATGATCTTTTTCTAGGTTGTCTATCTCATTAGACTGGGGGCAGCAAACCTTTCTGTAAAGGTCCAGAGAACAAATATCTTGGGCTTGGCAGGCCACATGGTCTCTGTCTCAGCAACTCCATTCTGTCATTGTAGCCCAAAAGCAGTCATAGGCCACATGGACTATGGAGATGCTGTGCACCAAATAAAACTTTATTTACAAAAACAGGTGGCAGTTGGGCTCAGTCCATGGGCAGCAGTTTGCCAGCCCCAACACTAGACTGTAAGTTCCTTATCTGTCCAGTTTCCTCTTGAATTCCCTGGGTCCAGCACAGTGTGGGGCCAATGGTAAGAGCTGAATGAGTGCATGTTGAAGAAATGTGTTTGTTGTCTGCCTAGAATGAGGAACCACCAGAAAACCCAAGAAAGACCTTCCGAATCTTAGCACCTAGGAAGGCATTTACATATTGGTCACACACCCAGCACCCAGCACCCCTTACAGTCTTGATAAGGAAGGGCAGGAGAATTCAGGGAGGGCTTTCTGGAGGAAGTGACCCTGACCAGCAGCTGAAGGAAGGATGGGATTTGGACCATGGTAGTTGTGGCACTCACTTGTTCAATCATTAATTCATTCCCTCGTTCGAGGGACTTGTGATGAGTGTCATATCAGGTCAGATAACACAAAGATGCCCATGAAGTGCTACTAAAGAAGGAGAAGACTTTGATTCTGTTGCCAGGGCAATCTAGAGATTCCAAGAACCCTGTGGCCCACCACACTTCTGGGTACCTGATGCAAAGGAGATACCAAGGTCACATCTGACATGGCTCAGTAACGCCATAACTGGATTGTCATCCCACCAACCATCCATAGTGTCTAACCCCACAGTGAAATCAGTGTGAAACTGTCCTCAGCATCCCCCCAAACGCTCACCCTCCAACCCCACCCAATCGCAGGGCCCCAGCCCGAGGCCCTCCCTCACTCTGATCGCAGCCTGCTCTTGGGCCCTCCATCACCCAGTGGCATAATCATATGCTCTTCCCAGGAAGGGGTGCCCTAATGGTGGGTCTTCAGACAGAAGTCTGGGGCGATTTTTAGCAGCAGTACCCCTGGGCCGTCAGAACACCATGACACACCCTCTAGGCAGTTCCAAGTAATTGGGGAGGAATATTTCAGCAGCAGGATGGGTACCTTGAGACCATGAGTGACAAGTTTTTGGTCTTTTAAGGGGTTATTCGAAACTCTTTTCCAAAAAAAGGACAAAGGTTATCCTTACTCTTCCCCCTTGGTTTTCTTCCCTCCAAAGCCCAAGGCCCTGAACCTCCTACAACCTCATCACTGCTTTTCCTTCTCTCTTCGCCTTGGCTTCTCAGAAACTCAGAGCCAAACGTATAGCCCATGACCTTCCAGGCCCTATCAGGGACGTGCTGCATAGTACATCTTCAGGTGAGCGGATTTTGCTGCCACATTTCCCTTTCCCTGGGATTTCTCGTCTGCTCTTGAAATGGTAATAGACACACCTCTGTAGGGCAACTCAAGTCCTCTCAGAGGTGAGCCAGGTGTCTTTCTTTTGCATAAGAAAAAATTGCAGAATGTTCTCCCTACCTCCCCAGCCCCTCCAAATCTGAACCCATTTTGTTAATATTAAGCTTAATTATTTTGAAGTGTAGTTTAATTTAAACCCAAGTTACTGTTAGCATTTCATAAGTAATAAAGTCATTTTCTACCTGCTAATGAGGGGTGAAAATAAACCTATTTCTCAACACAGTATTGATACCGTGTCATAAAAACAAACAAGAGAAAACACTCCATATAGAAACTTGAGGCCATGATCTTCTTGTCTTCATCTCCTCAGATCTGTGCCCTTGTGGTGACCCTGACTTCGAGCTGGGGGCCATGGCCCAGAAGCTACTAAGGGTCCCAAGGGAAAAAAATCCCCAAAGGGCTGCTCTTCATAGAGTGACCAAGGGCCAGGCTTTGGGATCGGAGAACCCCTCATGCATTCCTTTGTTTGTTGGCCCATTCAATCAAGTACCTTTCGGGTCAGGCACTGTGCTGAGCAGGGGGGACCCTTGAACAAGATGAAGAAGCGTCGGGCCCCACCCCCAGCCCCAGACCTAACCTCACAGCACGGGGAGGCCACGAGAAGCAAGGGAGCTACCAAACAAACAAGGCCATTCCAACCTGTGCTAATGTAACAAGGAGCAGAGGGAGGGGGAGACGGACACATTAAGAAAGGCCGCTCAGATGAGGTGATGTCTGAGCGGGCCACAGAAAGGGCAGGGGAAGCGAAAGTCAAGGAAAACGACAGAACAGGAAAGAATATGGACCTGGAAAACGCAGGGGTATAAAGGCCATCGAGGATGCCTGCCTCCACCTGAAGTTTCAGGGTAGAAAGGCAATTTTCAGGATGCCCGGGGAAACTGTTCAGAGTCCCCGCCTATAAACCTATGGGGACAACCCAATGTCACCCCCCTCACACGAGAGGGAGAAGAGGACAAAACACAGATCCTGACAGTGGGAGACCCAAAACAGAGAATAAAAAGTGGGGGTAAAAAACGAGCCAAGAACCCCGTTCTTCTAACACAAACCAGTGGCCTTGTGCAAGGGGACACTGCTGGGACAGGGGACACCGGGGGGCCGTCAGCCAGTCCCTTGGATTCCAAGGGTCTGGTCCCTTCCAGACTTTGCTGAAGACCCCAGGCCCCTGCCCCAGACCACACCGGAGGCTCTGGGTCCTTCACTATGCCGTCTGGAGGACCATGCTGGGAATCGCCAATGATCTTTCATTAGCTGATGAGCTAAAGCTCTTCTCTCTGCTTCTGTCTCCAGATAATGCCATCCAGGGCCTGCCTCGGAAGAGAGACGAACCCACTTGATAAACAGCAAGGGCTTCTCGCCCCATCCACGAGTGGGAGGCGCTTTCAAAGCCTTCAGAAAATAGTCACCGATGCCAGCAAGCTGGGGACACTCATTTGGGGTCTGCTGGCGACATCTGAACGCCAGGATCCCACAGTGACAAGCAGGGAAGGCACAAAACTCTACCTCGTCACCTTTTTAATGAGTAAAATCCTCTGGCTGCTGCCGGGGCCCTCAGAGACCTGCTATTAATGAGCGCTCAGAATAGACTATGCCTGTTTTATCCATGTACGGAGGCCTGGGAGAGACACTTCAATTTCCATTTTACATCTGCTGCCACGTTCAAGTGGCTCCTTAAGGGCAGGAAAACACTTGGCAAATTCTGTCTTTAAAGAGACACGTTCAAAGAGAGCTTTCGCTCCCCACAGCCACATTCTATATGTGAATGCTTTTCAATTTGCAAAGCATATATTTAGATTATGTATATGGTAACCTGGTAGGCAGCCGGCCTCCGCTGCACACACAGCTCCCCCTGCCCCTTGGGGCGGCAAGAAGAGGGCTTCCGGTCTGGTCCTCCGATTCGGTGCCTTCACTCACTGAGAGGGGGACAAGGACAGCCTCCGTGTCGTCCCTATTTGTGAACCTTGGTCCTAGGCAGCAGCCCCTGCGGCTCCTAACGTGGTGAGCACCACTGTCCGCACAGGGTTGTGCGTGAGCGGAGATCTGGGAAGGGGGCTGGCCCCAGGGCGTGAGCCACGTGGGGCCCAGAAAGGAGGTGTGACTGACCTGAGCCCACAAGGGAGCTGGGGGGATGGGGCGAGACCCCGGCCTGGGTCTTTCCAAGGCTACGAGAGGGTGTTGAGTAGAGGAGAGAGGAGGAGGAGATGAAGACAGGGAGGAACTCCGGACCACAGCATACACCTGGAGGTCTCAGCGATGGCCCCCTTGTCCCGGGAGCCACTGCCTGCAAGGGGGTGTGAGGGTGAAGTTGGGGAATGCACCCAGCGTCAGGGACCAGGGACGGTGTAAAGTACAACCTCGGGCTCTTGCATTTACCACCTGTCTCAGTTCAGCCACTATGGCAGAAATACCACAGTCTGGGGGCTTAAATAGCAGACATCCGGGGTGCCTGAGTGACCTAGTGGGCTAAGCGTCTGCCTTGGGCTAAGCTTCTGCCTTCGGCTCAGGTTATGATCTCAGGGTCCTGGGATCGAGCCTCGCGTCGGGCTCCCTGCTCAGCGGGAAGCCTGCTTCTCCCTCTCCCTCGGCTGCTCCCCCTGCTTGCTCTCTCTCTCAAATGAATAAATAAAGTTTTTTAAAAAATAGCAGACATCTCTTTCTTTCAGTTCTGGAGGCTGAAGTCTGAGGTCCTGGTGCTAGTATGGTCAGTTTCAGGTGAAGGCTCTCCTCCTGGATCATAGATGGCTGCCTTCTCACCATGTCCTCATATGGCAGGGAGAGAGAGCTCTGTGCCCTTTACCCACTTATGAGGGCACCAATCCCATCATGGGAGCTGCACCCTCATGGCCTCTTCCAAACCTAATTACCCCTGAAATGCCCACCTCCAAGCACCACCACACTGGGGATTAGGGCTGCAACATACAAATTTGGGCGGGAGGAGGGGGACACAAACATTCAGTCCATAGCACCACTGTGTGATCTTGGGCAAGTTGCTTACCATCTCTGAGCCTTCACTTTTCATCTATAAAATGGGATCAGCATCCCCCTGGCGGTGGGTCTGGGGATGCTGTGACCTGCACTTGGACAGTGCCTGGCACTCAGGCAGAGCGAGCATAGTGGTCTGCGTTTACTTCTACAGCCCCGTGATCATCAGAATCCTCCAGAGTGAGAAACCCATTCTCCAAGCAACCTCAAAAGACCCACAGGATAAATGCGTCGTGAAGAGAAGAAATCCAGAGAAATCAAACTTATCCATACTTTGAAAAGGGACGATGTGGGATGAAAGCCGCCGACAGCGTGAATTACTGTTGATTTCATCATTGTTGCCATCCCCAGAACAAACAGCCCCAGAAAGCACAGTGGTTGTAACCCTAAGCCTGTGGCATCCCAGGGCATTTCCAATTATCTCAAAGTGTGTTATAAAATGCTCACCAAAGATAACTTCAGTTTTCTCTCATTCAAAATGCCACCATTCTCCATCATCAGCACTTTGGCAAGTGGGAGAGGGGGCACAGCATCGTGCTGTGGCAGAGTGTGCCTGCCGCTTCCCTAGTACCCATCCTCCCTCCTCATGAGCATCTAGAGTCTGGAGGCGATGATGTGCCCACTTGCAGAATCTGCTTCCCAGCCTCTCTTACAGCCAGATGTGGCCACATGACAACATTCTGGCCATGGAAGCAAGAGAAACTCATACAAGGAATTCTGGAAAGGTTCTCTGAAAGGGAGAAAAGACAACTAGAGAAAGACCCTTTTGCTTTACCCTCTTCTTGCTTCCTGCTGCCTGGAATGTGGACATGATGGCTGGAGCTGCAGCAGGCATTTTGAAACACTGAGGACAGAAGCCAAATGTGGGGAATGGCAGAGCACGGGAGAGACAGAGCCTGGGCCCCACAGGATCATGAAGCTGCCACACCAGCCTACCCAGGACTTCTTGTACATCAGAGGGGAAACTAGGCATTTCAGCTTTTGTTATAGGAGTTTTCTGTTAGGGACAGCTGAACCTAATCCTAATGTATATACTTAGTTACTAGAGGCTGGTGAGTGTGTGGAAGAGGAGCCCTGGGGCCCTGGCTACCGATCCGTCCTAGGCAGGTGACACAGGTGGGAGGTGGAGAGGAAGGGGATGGAACATCATGTGCAGGATGAGGGTCCCACAGCACCTCCTGGCTAGTGCCTACTAAATTCAGCTAGTGCTAGACCCCAGGTGAGGGATCCATCTCTCCCTGTGTCACCTTCTGGAGCTCTCTAGCCTAAGCCAGAGTCTAAAAGGGGACAGGGTGCTGCCACAGGAAAACAGCCTAAGTCAAAATGAACTCTGGTTCAAGCCCTACCTCTGACTTAGCAGCGGTGCAACTTTGGTGAAGCCACTTCACCCCCGGGCCTCAGTTTCCTCCTCTGAAAAATGAGATTCACGGTAACACCCACCTCAAAGGGTTATGTAGAAAGTGTAAACACAGTACCTGGAATTCAGCCCTCAGAAATGATAGCCGTGATTATTATAGATGAGTTGTGAATTGACATTATTTTCAGAGGGAGGTTTTGGGGCAAAGGCACATCCTCCCTGGAAAGGCAGGAGGGAGCAAGGCTCTGGCCAGTGGCAGTGGTACATTCTTCCCAGGTAGGGTGAAATCGGCTCGGGTACCACAAACGTCACTCCCAACTGTCTGCGAGCTAGAAAGAAGACAGAACCGTGAAGGAGGAGACCCAGCTTCCGTCACTGGCTTCACCACTAACTAGCTGTGTGACTTCAGGTGAATCACGGCCTCTTTCTGAGCCTCAGTTTCCCCACCCCCACGAAATGAGGATGCCAGCTCCCATGTCTGAGGCCCCTCCCAGCATCAAAGTGCAGCAATCCCATGACACAGAGAGACTGGAGAACCAGGATGGAAACAGCCAATCCACCGATTTTGCCCCCAGCGTCCTCAACCCTACCATCCATTCTCGGATATTCTTTCCAATTGTACTCCTGTCATTTTGAAGGCCTGATTCAGGAAGAAGCATTATTCCTGCAGACACTAAGGCTTGATCTGAGGAGAGGGGTAAGAAGAGATTTGAGAGAGCAGTTTGCCTCCCTTTATGCACACCTGATGAAAAAATTCAGATGTGCAAACCCAATAAATTGGAAGATTCTCAGTTTACAAAAAAGAATCATCTAGAAATGCAAACAATTTTGCTCATCTGAGTCTTGCTCATAGGCATCTGTGCATTGATGATGGGAAGGAAATCATGCTGAGTGTTAGCTACCTAGTTTGAGGCCTTAACCACATGGTTAACATATATCACTAACTCAGTCCTTTCCAGAAGAATCCCATCAGGCAAGCACTCCTGTCCTCATTTTGCTAGCAGGATAGAGGGACAGTAAAGTTACATGTTTTTTGCTTAAATTAAGGTCATGCTGCCAATCAGAGATTGAGCTGGGATACTAATCTTGAGCTAATCTAGGCTGTTACCATCACACCTTCACATCCGAAAGAGAAACAGCACAGATGGGATGATGTCCAGCAACAGAACAGAATTTCATCCTAAAATCAGCTGGCGGTGGCTGTCTGTGTGACCTCGATGCCGTCCCAGAATCTCTCTTTGCTGGTGTTTTCTCATATACAGGTGGGCACTGGAGAGATCCGAGCCCCACTCTGCAGGATCTCCAAGTCGTCAGGATGCCCCGTCCCACTCCATCGTCAATATACACCGAGGCTGCAAAGCTGAGACCACACAGCCGTGGAACAATGCCCTGCTTGGGAACCACCGATGGGATGGACAGATGGCTGGCGACCTTGACTTCACATGTCTTCTCTTCCCTGCCCACCCCTGACCAACTCCAGAACCCTGTGGGTCCCTCCTCAGTTTCCAAACCCAAGCAGATCTGCTTACAAACCGGAACGTGTAACACGGAATATTTGGGATAACTGGGGGTCGCTCCAAATGTCCACCCAAGTGCCATTCTAGAGACTCTGTTTACCCAGCAGTGTCGTTAGGAGGTGGGGAACACTGGCTTGCATTCACATTTACCTGCATCAGCCATGCGGTGCCAACAGATGTAACTGCCCCATGGCATCCGCTGAGACTTTTGCAATATAGAGACGGTGTTGCCATAAAGAATTTAATAGGCCAGCAACTGACACTCAAACTCTTTTGGATTCACCAATGAATCTAATGCCCAGGTGTTGCCAGAAGCATTCATTGTCTCATAATTTGATTTACTTTTTTTCCAGGCTGCTCCGAGTGCCTGCAAGTAGAGGCAAAATGGCTGATGTCTCCAGATGCCACGGAGGCTAATAAAGCTTACTGTGCTCCCACCATGCTCTCTGCTGTCAGAAACCGGCAATTAACTTAATAGGGTTCTTGAAATGGAGTCGATCCGGGAAATGTGGCATGTGTTGACACTCTCCCGCTGATCCAAGCAGCCTCCCACCATTGATTTGCAGGGTCTGTTTGCTATTTGAATTATTTAGGAGCTTGTTATGTGAATTAAAAAGCAGCACTTTGCAGCATTAAGTCTAATATTTTATGATCTTCAATTGATTAGGTGGGCTTTCAGGATTACATGGAAAGGTTAAGATAAAACATGCCTCAGACAGGCAGCGCTCACCAGCCTGCTTCGCTCTTCAAAAACCTAGAGGAAAACCCAAAAGGAGCCTGCCTCCCTTTTCCCTCCCAAATGAGTCCTCGGGAACCCGTGTTTGGACCATCAAAGAGCTTTTTCACCCCAAGGATACCAGGTGCCCTGGCTTCTCAGGACCAAAGGAGGGTGGTCCCCCATTCCTCCACCTTTCATTTATGTCTTTCTTGGCACAAAGACGCCACCGATGATGTGATGCCCAGAGGGACTGCATCCCAAGCCTGGGCCTGCAAAAGGAAAGCCCCGCTGTGGGTTCCCAGCCACTCGATTGGACCTGGATGGGCACTGCTGCCACAGCTGCCTGTGGCCAAGGGTGTGTCCAACACGCCTCCCTCGACCATGAGTGCCAATTCATGCTTTCTTTGCCCTACCAGCTCTCACCACCCTCTCCCCTGGCCTATGACCATAGTTTTCTGCTGGGCTTCTCCCAGCACCTCCCTTGCAATCCACCCTATATTCTGCAGCCAAAGCTACTTCCGGCGATGAAACTCCCCTGTTCAGAAACATTCAGTGGCTCCACATTGCCATTTGTTAAGTATATATACTCATCAACCTGAGCGCAGACTCTCTTTCTAGCCTCGTCGTCCATTGCCCCCATATCAGTCAACCAGACTGAGCTACTTATTATTCTTTAAAAACACTTTTTTGCTTTCTCAACTCTCAAGCTTTGCTCATGGCATTCACTTGGTGTGTTACGCCTCCCTTCCTCACCTGCTGAAACTCTACTAGTCCTTGATAACGACAAGAGTAAATGAGTACATAACATAGAGCTTCCTATATTCCAAGCACTTTAAATATTATTTAATACTTATAATCCTGTAAGGTCGGTACCTTTATTATTTCCATTTTATAGATGGCAAAATTGAGGTTCAGGGAAGTTAGCTAATTTCCCCAAAGTCATTCAGTGACCTGGGGTTTAAAACCAGGTAGACAAAGCTCATCTCAATCTCACTGCCTTGGTAAAGCCATCCCTGCCTTTACCTAGGTGCCCTTTTTCCTCCGAGCAGACTTCTTCAGGCAGCAGGTACACGTACACCGCTCTCTTCTCTGCCAGGATGCTGATGCCTTGGCACAGTCCGGGCCTCTCTTGTATCACTGCAGGGCTTAGGACCCAAGTTTGCACACAGTAGGTGCTGACTCAAGCAGGCTGGCAACCTGACCACAGGGTGGCTCCGCACCCCATAGTCACAGCCCCGGAAGAGTATTTACCTGGTCCCTCTTGCACTTTCCAAGAGGTGGAAGAAGGCATTGCCAGGTGCCAAGTGAGTGATAGTGCAAGCTCTAAAGAGTGACTTGAATTTCAATCCAGGCACCACCTCTTTTAACCATGCAACCTTGGGGAAAAGAGTAAATTAGCCTCACTGAGCTAGGTGTTCTCACCTCTAAACGGAAGTAAATAGTCCACACGCCATAAGGAAATTATCAAAATTAAATGCAATAATGCATCAAAAGCACTTAGGATACATGGTCCCTAGCACATATTAGGGGCTTAGAAAAAGTCTGTAGTCATTACCATTGGATTGACCCCAGTAGAGTCTCTAAACCACCTCCAGCAGCTCTGGGCCCTGGGCCCTGCCTCTCTATACCTCCAGTTCCTCACCTGGAACATAGGCTATTTCAAACTCACCTGATAGGATTAGGGGGAAGGATTTAATGAAATAACAGATGGATCTGGAACAGAACAAACATTCAATATATGAGTAATAATATCTTATTTTTAATTAATATAACCTTCAGCCAAGCTGAGAATATTTACTTTTCTAGAACACCATAAAGATGGTCCCTGACCCCCAGAATCAACAACCTTGTGCAAAACACATGATGTCTGCCTCATTTCAACTCCGCAGCAGGCTGTGAGGAGAAAGGGGATAGAAGCCACCCAGCCCCTGCCTCCAGGGGGCACTTATTTGAACAGGGGAGGCAGGACAGAAAGAGCTGATCTCCCCCAGGGCAGGAGGAGGGCAGGGCTGCATGCCTGGGGGCCCTGAGCAAAGTCCCAGGGACTCAGCTGGGAGGAGCTGCTGCCTGGTCCTGTGACCTGTGACCCATCAGATCTGTTGGATGTGCCACGAGGATGACAGCAAGCACTTTGGCAGCTGCGGCATGGCAGAGAGCGTCTGTGTGATTAGCGAGGCCTTCATAGGAGACCTTCTCCCTGGGAGGCTAGGCCGTCACTAAAATCCCTTAAGTAAGGTGTCACCTTCGGAACCTCTCTGCTGCAGGGAGGCCCTGAAACCAGAAAGACGTTCCCAGGACCATTTAACTGCCACATTCTGCTGGATCTTATTCTTTAAGGCAGTCGAGGTCTTCACCTTGGGCCATGTGGATGAGCTTAAGAGGGCTGGGACCCAGGAAGTCTCTCAAATATGTACAAAATCTTACATGAAGGTATGCAGCTGTTTATACTAGGTAGAGGTTCTATAAGATTCTGTATATGTCAGGGGAGACTAACTGCTCGCTGCAGTAACAACCCCTAAGTCTCAATGGCTTAATGCAGCGTGTCACAGTCCAAGCAGGCTGATAAAGCATAGTGGTGAAGAGCAGGGGCTTGCAGGGGCTCCACCATCTCCACCACGTGGCCTCCGAGGTCACCGTGAACACTGACATCCTGTTGGCAGATGGAGGAGAAAATGAGCATGAGTGATCTTACAAGAAACTTTAGGGGCCAGGCCTGGAAACAGCACACGTTACTCCTGCTCACATTCCATTGGCCAGAACTTGGTCACATGGGTCCCCTGGCTGCAAAGGATGCTGGGAAATGTAGTCTTCCTAGGTACCCAGGAGGGAAGGGAAACTGGTTTTCCAGAATGTATCTCAGAGTCTTTCAAAAAGGACTTGTATGGGGGGGAAGAAAGGCAGAGTATAAAGAAGACTAATAAATACCATTTGCTTTATGTACATTATTCATTTAATCCTAACTATTAGTAGCAGATTTTTTTATTTTATATCCATTTACTAGATAAGGAAACTGAAGCTCAGAAGAGTAAGTCACTTGCAAAGGATCACACGGTAATGAATGGTGAAACCCAGAGTATACCTCAGGCCCTCTCTTGTCAACATGCAGTTTTAAAGGCACTCCATTCTATGACTTCTGTGTATTACATATTTTGAGTGGGAAAGCAAACGTGAATGGAGAAGATAATTTTGAGCTTGTATTTTAGGGTCAGCTAACATTTATGGACTGCTTACTCTGTGCCAGACACCATTTAAAATGCTTTTCCATGTATTGCATAATTAACTCCTCCCACTGACCTTATAAGATCATCTAGCTATTATCTCAGCTTTATGGATGAGAAAATGGAGGCACAGAGAAGTGACACAATTTTCCCAAAGCCCCACAGCTAGTAAGTGGGGGAACAGACACTCCATCCCTGGCAGTTACTCCAGTCCCATAGGTATGCACTGCCCCCACCAACCCGTGCGTGCACCCATTCAGGGTGCAGTTGCTCTAGGCCACCCCATGAGATCAAGGCAAATAGAGACTGTGTATCCTTCATCCTCGAGCCCCCACCATGCAGCCCGGTCCTGCCCCTCTCCCTCCAAAACCATAGCCTGACAGTGGGAATCCTCCCAAGGACATGTCAACACACCAGCAGAGTCCCCAGCCACCCATTGTCTGTGAGCACCATGACAGAGCCCATCAGCCCATGTAGGGTCGCTGCTGTAACCCCACGGGGTGGCTACCCTCCCCTTTCCAACCCCATTCAATCCACTTGATGGTTTCATGAAGGTAGATCTTTTACTATCTCCAACCACTGTGTCATTTAAGCCAAAATAAATTTAGTTAATGGGGCCAGAAGCAGGTCTGGGGTGAACATGGAGGGGAACGAAGGCAACATCTCTCCTCACACCACCCTGGCCCTCTGAGGGATTGTTTCCCCAGGGAGAGGTCCTGGGGATGGCAGAACGTGTCCTCACTTTGTGCCTTGTACAAGGCCAAGGTGTCGACCTCAAGCTCTTGCACAAAAGCAGCAGGCTGGTGGGTGGGTGTGTGGAGGGGATACAGAATCAGCCCGGAGGCACTCAACAGAGGCCTTGTGTGGTGACGGACCCCCAAGACTGAGGAGGGCTGAAGGATGTAAAACACCAACGCTGAAGGGGGGGGAACCTTCAGACAAATGTAGAGCTAAAGCCAAACGTTCAGAAGCAGAAGGGATGAGGGCAGCCCCGCTCCTTCATGCCGGCTCCACGCTGGGCCCTGTGGAGCTCTGGCAAAGACACCAGGACTGGAGTCGGCCAGACTTGCTTCAAGGCCGGCTCCTCCATTCATTAGCCCATTGTTTTACCTCTCAGTCTCTCGGCCTGTAAAATGGGTATAATGTCTGTCCCACCTCACAGGGCTGTTGGAAGGCCTGGGGACTTGAGCACATGAAGCACCAAGCACAGGGTCTGGCATGAGGCCAAATCCAAGTGTTGGCCCAGAGGGCCTTTGAATAGGGTCCTCTTAGAAACAAACAACAAGTAACAGACTTAATTGTCTAGTCATCTGTATCACCAAACCAGACACCTCATTATAGTCATTTGTTTTGCAGTTAAAATAATCACTCTTCATTTGTCCTGGGCCGTGCAGCAGGATCGATGAGGTAGGCCAGTCACTTGTCCCCCGGCCCACCGTGCCCAGCAGGGACCAGTGCCCATAGAACCAAATACTTCTGAGGTCAGCAGTTCGCCCTTTACTGCACATGTCCCCGGACACGATCTTCATTAATGCTCGCAGTGGCCCTGGGAGGCAGGTGGAGCTGACCTCATGACCCCTTCTATAGACAGGGAAATGGAGACTCCCCAAGGCTTTCAGTTAGCAAGTAGCAGCTCCAGGGCTCTAAGTCTGGTCCTCTGGCTCCAAACGCAGGGTGTTTTTTGGCAACACCGAAGGGGCTCAGCACGCTCTCGGCTGCCTGAGGACTGACAGGCGGGCGCCAGGGTTAAGAGCATGGGCCCTGGAGCGAGGCTCTGTGGGTCCCCATCCCAGCTGTGCCATTTACTATCCCTGAGACCTTGGGCAAGCTGCGGAACCTCTCTGTGTCTTATCTATGAGATGGAGCTGATGTCACTTCCTCCCACTTAGAGTGCTGAGATATGTGTAAAGCCATGAAAACGGGGCCTGGTGTAGACAGTAAGAGCCATTAGGCATCACAACTGATACCCTTCATGGGGAACCACACCCGCTCACCTACCTTCTCTGTTTGCTTCTGATGCTCTGTGCCCCTGGATGGCCGAGGCTGTCTTATCCATCCTGGAGATGAGGACAGAGGGTGAGTGTGGGGTGGTGGTTAGGAGCGCAGGCTCTGGTTCTAAGTCCAGACCCCGTCACTCCCTGGCTGTGTAACCCTGGTGAACTCGGTGTGTGTGTGCTCTGAGCCCATTTCCTTCTGCAGCAAAGGGGATAATAATAGAATCTGGTTCATAGAGCTATAACTCAGTAAGTGATGGAACACACACAAAGCACCTAGAACAGTTCCTGGCCCGAGGGAAGGGCTAAACAAGTATGAGCTATTATTGTATCGATGTTCCCGGCACCCGTCACTGTGCTCAGTCCAAAGGAGCTAAGCAATCGGTTTTGGATGCATGAATGAGTTGAGTGTTTGTGCTTCTTGGTCTCTGGATAGCCAGAGGTCCTCAAATTCTTATCCAAAGATATGACCCTGGGATGGGAGTTGGCCACCAAGGATGGTGACCGTGTCCGAGATACTCATTATTTATAATGACCTCACCGAGTAAATAAATAGCGTGAGAGGGGGAGCCAGGCCAGGCCTTCCAGAAATACTCTGTCCCTGGCTCCAGCTTGGGTACGGAGACACAGTGACCCTAGCCAGTTGACTCATCCCCCCAACATAAGCTGAGCTGCTGAGGCAGCCCCACCCAGCCTCTCTTGGCCCTCACTGGCTCCTTCCCATGGTCTGGCAAGCCCGGCAGGAGCCAGTCTACTAGAAGCAGCTGGTTCTGGGGAGGAGGAAAAGCAGGTGTGAACTGTGATTAATGCCAAGAGGGACCATCAAAGGAGCAGAAAAGTTCTGGCTGGCTTGATGGAGGACAGAAGGGCAGTGCCCAGTGATGTAGTCACTGCGGGGGGTTGGGGGGTGACAATGAAGGGCAGGTAGCCTGAGATGAGGCTAGGCATTGCTGCTCTGTGGGGTGGAGGTCTGTAGAGTTCCCGGGCAAGTAGGGAAGAAATCAGGACTGGGAAGAAAATCCAGAAGGCCCCTCCATCAGGAACTCCCAGGATCAGGTAGCCATGGGGAGAGCTCAAAATAGACTGGCTCCAACCTCAGGGTCAAAACTAGTCAGTGTAGAAAGATGGTGACCTGAGAAACGTCTCTAGATGACACCCTTCTTGAAAACCTCGATCTCTTTCAGAAAATTGTCTTTTTAATTAAAAAAATAGAACTTCCATGCTGACAATTTCACTTATTGAACAAGAGAACGAGGCACTTAGGTATGATGTGGTTCAACCACTCTGATGTACAGGTCAGAAGATGTGACTCCATCCATCCATCTACAGTTTTTCCTGAGCACCTACGACAGAGCAGACACTGATCAAGGTGCTGGGACCTGCAGAGAAAAAGACCAATGAAGTCTCTGTCCCACAGAACTTAGAATTTGGGGAGGAGACAGACAATAAACACAAAGCAAATAGAGAAAAACATTCAGATCAGGATTAGATATTAGGAAGAAAACAAAGAGCTTTGTAATAGCCAGGGGTGGGATGGGAGAGCCAGAGGGTCTTGAAGATCTTTCCGAGGTGACAGCTAAGCTGAAGCCTAAAACAGAAGCCAGGACAAGAACAAGGGAAGAGCTCTGCCTAGCAAGGGCAAGAGGCCCTGGGGTAGGGACGCATTTAGGGAGGTCCAAGAAAAGGGAGACCGTGCAGGTGGCTGAGATGGAGTGAGACCTGCTAACACGTGTAGACACGATACTTTGCATCCGGCACCATCCCGGCCCTGACCGGCAGTTCATTACGTGCCCAGAAGGACCCTTGAGGGTAGGGCTCCATTATCAACTCCATTTAGGTGGCTGAGACTGAGGCCAGAGAGGTTAAGTAACCTGCCCAGAGTGACCCACTGAGGACAGGGCAGGCAGGACTCCGCCTCTGACACCTCTGACAAATCCAGAATTCACTGGAGCAGACCCCAGGCAAGAGCGAGAGGACACAGCCCCTGTGGGCCTCAGCCGGGAGTTCGGGTTTTGTTCAAGTACAAGGGGAAGTGACCAGTTCACACAATATGTTAGCGGTCAGTTCAATGACTACTGGCGCCCACCGGGTGCCTGGCGCCCAGCCCCATCCCAAAGCCCCCTCCTGCGCCCCAGGCTGCCTGCGGTGAGCCTGCGGTCGGGACACCCGCCAAGTGCCCCTCTTCAAGCGAACCCCACCAGCGCCCCCGTCCACCCCCCTCACACCTTCCCGGCGCGTCTCCCCCACCCCCGCCGGGGCTCCCCCCGGGTCTCCCTTCCGACCCGAGCGCCCCGGGTTTGGGGGCGAGAACTGGCGCTCTGCGCGCGGAGCGGCTCTGCTCCCGGGCCCCTCGGACCGCAGGCGCGCCCGGGGACGCGCGGAGCCCAGCCCTCCAGCGCCGCGCCCACTCGGGGCTCGCACATCCGCCTCCCCGCACCCTCGCTCGGCCACGCCGCCTCCTCCGGGAGCCCTCGGGGCGCCTCTTCGGGAGGCCGGCACGGCCAGGCCACCGGGAAGCCTTTCTGCCCTCAACTCGGCCGAGCACGTCCCGCTCCGTAGGCCGGCCCCGGGGGCCCACCCGGCCCAGGGTACCCACGCGGGGGCGGGGGGGGGGGCACCCCGGCCCGTAGCGCGCAGACGTGCGGGCACCTCGGGGGCGGGGGGGTGGCCCGGGGCGGCCCCGGGCTCCGTGACCCCCGCGCCGCCGCCGAGACACCGCACGTTGCATCCCCGAACCTCCGCAACCGGAGGATTGCCAGCCTCTTGGCGGCGCGGCCTGATTGGCAGGTCCCCCCTTGGCAGGGGTGGGGACCGGGGAGGGCTATTGTGCACAATTGCTGTTTTTACTCCTGCCATCATTAATTCAACTACTGACAGAGAAAGGAGGGTCCGCCGCGGCTTTGTGTCACGCACTCACTGTAATTTACTTGAAAAGAATTAAATCACAATTACCTGCCATTCGTTTTGCATAAAACGAGCTATAAGGAGCTTGCCATCGCTGAGCGCTTGGAAGGTCAACAGCCCCATTGTTGCCATATTAGAACAATATTTCTCAATTCGAAACTTAAAACATTCGAATTAGCAGCTTTGTTTGACTACGGTGGCCCACGGATAGGCAAGGCTGACACCCCACCTCAGACTCCAGACGTTACAGTTAACAAGCATAATTTTCATTCATTTGAGTCTAGACCGATCTTTTAAAATCGTTGCTTTTATTGAACAAATGTCCCTCCCAAATGTTGGAAAGGAAAACGTAACCTTTTATCTGTTACATAGCCCGGTTGATAAATTATCTAAATGCCATGAAAATTCCTCTTGCTGGAACTAAAATCAGAGCGAACTGTAATTAACTCACTTGAGATTTGTTTAAATGTCCAAAGAAATCACACTGTTCTCAAATAAAGTTACTTCTGTTCTCATTTCTCCCCTTTCAGATATGGTCATCAGGTAAACATGACTGATTAGCTTTCCAACCGTTTTTCAAGTGTATTTAAAATATTCAATTCTGCAAAATTACATCACCGTGAACCTGTGTGTTCAGCAAATTTGAAGCCAGGCTGGGTTTTAACAACTTCTGTAAAAGTAAACTGCTGCTTTGAGTGAGCTGTAGTTTCCATTAACATTAATAGTTTTTCAGTAACAAAATGTAACTGTTCAATCAAGCTTGAATATTAAAAGGAACCCAGTTACTAATTGTAAGAACTTTGGAACCATCAGGAAAAACAGCAAATACAAAAATACAATTGATAACAGGGACAGTTGTGTGCAGGGAGAGTAACATATTACAGCAAATTTCTGCATTTGAAAATAAAGAGAAGTGACAGAAAATAAGGTTTAAATTAGAAAAGATGAAAGACCAGAAAGGCAGAATTCTAAAAATCTGAGTGATAAAAAAAAAACAAAACAAAACAAGCTGAAATGCAGATTTAGTGCAGAGAATAATTAAAATGTGAAATAAGAAAACTTACAACCTAGAAAAGCAAGTCAGAAAAGGAGTAAAAACACATTTGCTACTGTTAACACTGGATTTTTCTAATTTTAAAAATGCAATTTTGTGATTAAAATGTTATTAGTATTTTAAGAGGTTTTTTTTTTAGAGTGAAAACTGCTAGTTGATTTTTTTTAAAACGGGTGGCCTTTTCCTTTAAAGAAAACATATTTTATTGTCTGTTCCCTTTTATTTTTTTAATGAATGTGAAAATTAAAATGTTTACTTTGATTTTTAGTGACTTAAACATTTTTTAAGTTATTTTTCCTTTTGTGTGTGTGTGAAAGAGAGAGAAAAGAACCGTTTGGCTTCAGCAGAAAACAAATTACAAGTGGATCAAACCAAGGACTCAACTCTATTTTCATGACTGGGTTTTTGAAGAATAATCCATAGAGATGGAGGAGGAAGGGATTCATCAGGCAAATGAAACAAAGTCCCTGATCTATATTACTGTTCTGATATCACCTCCTGGAATATCGGCAACATTTTAAGTTCCAGCCTAAGCCATGAATTCCTTCAGAACAAATCAAATGTCTTGAAAGAATATTTCTGTTTGAAAAGGAATTAAGCTCTCCTGAAAGAATTTTAAAGGTTGTGATATTCACAGTCTGATAAAGCAGCACCTTTAATGAAATTCTAATTAGCAATTTCATGCACTTTGCTATTAGTCATATCAGATTAGTGCACATTTTCACAGCCTTCCTTTAATTAAGTGCACTTATTCCAAGTTTCAAACACTTTCCTTATAAGATGAAAACTGTGCTGAAATGTTATTTAGTAAACAGAGGAAGTGTGAAAGTGTAGGTGTGTGCGTGTACACGGGCGGACATTTTTAACTGTCTACAAATTTTTTTTACAACCTTAGAGTTGATGAACTCAGGTTTTTCTTCCTTTTTTCTTGTATTCTCAATGTTTCCTTGGGATTTCTAAGGGACCTATTCAAATCCTTAGTCCAAGTGCACATCGTGTGTATTTTTGCTTAAAACATATATCCTGAGTGTGTATATATGTGGGAGGATTTTTTGCTTGAAACATCTTTTCTGTATGTATGCGTGTGTGTATGTAGTATGTAGGTATAGTATATATATGTATATACATATATATGGGGGGAGAGAGAGAGAGAATCAGAGAGAGAGGGAGTGAGAGAGGAAACTACACAACATACAATATTTCATTTTTTAAATCTCTGAAAAGCAGTGAAAAAGCATTTGCCCATATAACATTCCCCCACCCCTGTCACCTTTTGTGGGCACCTCTTTTCCTTTGAAAACAGCAATATGATTTCATTCGACCTTCTAAATTTCATTCTGAAGCTCCAGCAAGGAGCAGGCAGCTAGCTTCGTGAGCCGGATCCTCGGAGCACAGGATATCTTCCTTCATGTCAGACCCCACTTCTCCACTGTGAGAGCTCAGCAGTCAAGCCAGTCTTTTCCAGGAAAAGCAGGACCTAGTCTGGGGGCTCAAACCCTACAAACCCCTGAGTCCCCCGATCATCCCTCCCTCCTAGCCTGCTGGAGGGTTGCTCCAATTCAGGAAGATTGTATTATCTGGGAATCAACGTGAGCTTATCTGTAGCCTTTTGTCAAGCGGAAATTTTTGTTGCCTGTTTTGCTCAGAGGTTGAAACTTGTAACATATTAACTAATTGCTTGCATCTCTAACACATGTTCTCTTGTTGGTGTCATTCATTTATACTGTAACATTTTTGACATTTTTAGATTGTCCCTTGGGACTGCTGGGCCTCTTAGCGGTTCCCTCTATGAAGAGTGTTTGCCTAATGATTACTGACTGACATCTCAATAACGAGCAACGTAGGAGTTGGGTGCATCTATTGAAGAGTTCGGGGATGTGCGTGTGTGTGTGTGTGTGTGTGTGTGTGTTTTAATTCATGGTCCACTTTGTCAAGTCATGTGTGAGCCATAATTTAAGCTAATAATTACCAGACATGAATTCAATGAAACATTGGTGTCTACACTTAAAAAAAAATAGTCCTGAATTTTAATGCATTCAGAAAACGTTTGCCTAGGGCCAGGCTGGGTCCAACACGCATATGGAAGCACTTTAAAAGTGATAAATGATTTGGAATCTACCCTGTCTACTGGTGTGCTTCTCAGGAAAGAAAATTAGAGCTAACAGGTGTTAGATAGGGAATGCTGGGGCATTTTAATAGAATTGTCAAAATGTTGGTACCAGATGTTGACATTAATGCACACAACTCGGAACGTAATGCCGGGCCGCCATTTAAATGATTATTTGTTTAAATTTCAAGTCGCCAGCAGGAAATCCTTACTTTGTTCAGCACCTTTCTCTACACACCATCCCCCTGCTCTTTCCCCTACGATTTGCATCAAAGTGAGTGGCTGCTCAGCTCACATATGCAGGCTTTAAATAAGCCATGCCTGTCAAATTTCATTTTTTCTTTTCAGATCATACTCATCACATCCCCATCCTCGCCAGCCTTGAAGTCTGCCCCAATGTATTCGTTTATGAGAAAAAAATGATTTAAATACTGCCAGTTACAGGCTAATTAATCTTTGAACTCCTCGGCAACTTCAAATGTATATAGCAAGTAATCTGCATGAACTTGTAATTACTATGTATTTATACAACCTTTTCCATGTAATCACCAAGTCGTTACATGGTTATGTGAGCCTTGTAAATCATGGTGATAGCAGAAAACGAATCTTGCCCATGCCACTGCAAAAAACTCATGCAGGAGCCGCCGGTATCCACCGCAGTCCATTAATCGAAGGATCCAGAAAGACTCTCTGCTTTAAAGGACACTAGAACGCTCGCCTGCAATAGACTCCCAACTTAAAGAAATATCAGGGGATTGAGAAACTGGTGAGGTGGGCAGAGAGCAGCCTTTTCATCCAGCTTTTGTACAACGACTATGATTGGTTTGGGCCATTTATTCCTGCAGGAGTTGAAAGGCAATTAGGAAAAAAAAAAATGTCTAGGCAAAATCCACCATTGGTGTGCAAGCAGCATTCTGCTGTGACTTGGGGAAGGTCCTGAAATAAATTACAATGTGAGTTTCCAGAGCAAACCCTGAGGCGGACTTGGGTTGTCATCTTTTTTGAACCCAATTAAAGCGGAAGTAAAACCTCCAGCTTTTCCAGACCTGGGCTTCTTGTCCCAACTCTTCAAAAGTCACCCCCTTCATAAACAAACTCTGTGTGTGTGTGTGTGTGTATACACATATGTATTTGCATGTCTGTGTGCCTGTGTGTGAACTAATGTAATATCTTCAAAAGCCACATTGGACCATGTGGGTGCTATTGTTCGAAAGCAGCCACCCATATGGGAAGGCCCTTCTCTCCTCCTTGGGAGGTCCCCTCCTCTCTCCTCAACTGGACAGCTAAGGTCGGGTTTTCCTCGGCACAAGAAAGGGTGAGGCAGGATACAGAACCATGGCCTTTCTAGGAGCCCCGAGGGGCCCCTCAGAAACGAGCAAGGGGAACCAAGAGGCTAAATCTATGCTGGATTCTGAATTTCTGCAGTCATGAGCTTCCCTTTTTTCTCAGCCCTACTTAGGAATAAGGAGGGAGAAAGTAAGCAACAAGCACCTGCCGCTCAGCAGACCCTCGGCTGGACCCTTGCCTGGGGCTCCCAACACAGCGCCAGATGACAGTCCCAACCCACTCGGGCCTGATGGCTGTGTGGCTCAGTGTCCTCAAAGCCCTTTCTCTTCAGAGGCTCACCCATCCAGAACCGCACTGTCCAATATGGTAACCGCTAGTCACGAGTGGCCATATAAATAATTAATTAAAAGGAAAGACCCGGGTTCTTGTTGCACTAGCCACATGTCAAGTGTTCCCAATGTGGCCAGTGGCTACCATCCTGGATAGTGCAGATATAGAATATGTTCAAGATCTTCAGTCTAGAACTCTACATAATTCTCTGTTCTCTGTCCTGATAGTTCCCTGCCCAGAGACAGTGGCATTTAACAGGGTCAAAGCACAGAACCAGAGAGGTTTCCCCGAGCCCATCAAGAGGCTGCCTTGCCTCCTCAGTAAGACCCCTCCCCATTGTGCAGGGCCTTTTGGGCAGGGCCAAGGTCAGGCCTGGGGCCCAGTGTGTCACCCAGAGCTCAGTGGGCACTGGCTCTGAGGAACAGAAGCCCCACAGAGCCCTGGGATGTACCTGAGGCCACGGAGGCCTTCAGTGGCTAGTGGCCAGTTCTGCTAGCTAAATTGGTATTTGCATCCTGGCGAGGTCAGCCTTTGCCGGTATAAACCCGGGATGCCACTTCTGGGGTAAGAGATTCCAGGCTCATTAGCTAGGAAGAAATTCTAATTATTCATTATCTTTCAACACAGGTGCTGTTATTGGCTGCTTGACTGCTATTATATGCTACTTGTGATTATGGCTGTTTTTCCAGAGCTACCACGTGCCAGGCCCATTGCATCTGGACTCCTCACCACAACCCTATGAGGCAAACTGTGATCCCATCTTACAGATGGGAAAACTAAGGCAAAGACGTACTGACTGATCCCGCCAAAGCCACAGGGCTCATGAACAGTGGGTCAGGATCCTAAGCCTCACCCCATTCACCATTCCCCCCTACATTAGCCTATTCTTCAGCTTCCTATGAGCTGCCTCTGCTCCCCACAGGCAGCCAGGAAGCTAAGTGGAATGCCTAGCTTCCCAAATCCTCAGCAGAGCTCGTTGTCAGCATGTGATTCCTTATCTGCTTCACTCCCCTGACAGCTGCTGATGGAGCATCCCTCACCACCTGCAGCGGTTCACAAACTGGCCCCAATTTTCCACCTTTCCCCATATCCATTCCTCCTTTGCAATGGGACTTTGCAGCACCTTTCCTCAAGAGCTGGGCTGTATTTTGCAAAGTGTGTTTCTGAATCTAAGTTGGTCTTGTGACTTGCTTTCTCCAGTAAAACGTGGCAGGAGCAACTAAGAATGTACCGCCGCTGAGAGCAGGCCTGGAGACATTGCATCCTTTCAAATCCTGCCACCACCACCTAAATGAGCCCCAGCTAGCCTGCTGGATAATGAGAGATAAATGGCCCAATTGTCCCCACTGCCCAGCTAATAGCCAGCCAACATCCAGAAGCAAAGCCAGCTCGTTGACCTGCAGCTCCCCACAGACACGTGAGCATGCATACTTAGGCAAGAAGAACAGCCCAGCTGAGCCCAACCAAATTTGTTGGCCCATAGAATCATAAATAAATGCTGGCTAAGTCACTCTATTTGGGAATAGCTGGTTTCCCAGCGGGCACTAACTATAACATACCCTCTAAACTGGATGGTTTTTCTTAACGATCGGTGATCTACTCATGTTGTGCCCTCCACTTCTTTGATGGCCTGGTTATCTTGTAGGGCTATGTAAGGACTTCTCCTAGAGATCCCGAAACCCATCAACCTGGCCAATTTCACCTGTGCTCCTCCTGCCCCACCCCTCCCCCCCGCCCCGAGTATCAGGAAATCTCTTTGCTCGCTAAGCAACTGACAAATGAGAATTTAATCTCACTGGACATGAGACTCATTCCCACTTTTGGTTCTGACTTTGGACCAAACCACAAAACCTCCCACATATCCACCAAGATGCTTGCCTCTATTTTCTTTCCTTTCATGGCCAGGAATCCAGAGGCATGTTCCGGTCCCTCCCAGATCCACCAGCAGCCGGCAGGGCTGAATGAGACTCACCCAGCTTATTTTCCATTTTCCCATTGGATCCATGGATTCCGGGCCTTCCCAAACCTGGAGTGGAACTCACATTGGGAACCCTGTAGGGCCTCATGTCGGGAGCAACGCTGCAGAGCCCCCAGCACATTCCATGCCGCTGGAAGTGAGATTCTGGAAGCTGGGTCATGGCCAAGCTGGGCCGTTCCAGCAACCTCCACAGAGCTTCTGTGGTCAGTGCTTCGGGTTTTATGGGTTTTCCTCTGTAGAGGTGAGTTCCTGAGATCCCTGCACACTTTACACTCCGCATTCATTCAATATGTACGTCTTTGTCCTACTGTGTGCAAGCAAGACTGGGAGGGATGAAGCAGGGAAGGAAAAGAGGCCTACACTTGGAACGAGCACCCTAGTGGGCAGGCACGAAAATGACACACAATGTGGAAAGGCAGAAGCGATGTCCCCCAGAGAATAAAAAATGAATAGCTGGTATTTACAGGCACTCAGGACTTGCCAAGTCCTCTTTCAATTAGTCTAATGGGAATTAATTCACTTAATCCTCACAAATACCTTATTATGAGGGCACCAGTACCTTGTCCCATTTTATAGATGGGAAAACTGAGGCATAGAGAGATTAATACAACGCTCCCTTCCCACGTTCCTGACAATATCCATGAGGATTCAACATATGGAAGGTGACTAATAGACTGATGTGTTATAAATGGAGCTCCATTTCAAGGGTATAGAACATAGAAAATATCTAGCTTATATTGTCCATCTGATTGTTTAAACATTAAAAATTATTAATACATAAAAATGATTAAAACCCTAAAATATTAATTAAAATATAGACAAAGGCATCTCTAACGTAATTTCTTACGCCAAATCCTTGACCTCTGGCTGACCTGAAGTGGTGTTTGTAAAGCAAAAAGAGCCAGTTTTAATCTGGGCCAGAAGCATTTGTTGCGAAGGAAGCATTGCTACGGAGCCAGAGAGACCAGCTCAGCTCCGAACGTGCTCCTGAGCTGAGAGGTTCTGCATCTGGTGAGCCAAGCAGAGCCCGGGACCTGGCGAAGGGCTTCTTCCCTGTAGCTGGGTGTCCTTGGGCTAATCACTTAACCTCTCTGAGTCTCCTCAGTTCCTCAGTTTAGCATGGATAACTACTTTCCAGGACTCTTGGGCTTTTTGTAAGGATCAATTAGAATGTTGGATCAATATATTGTCCCATCAGTTGTGTGAACTGTCAAGCACTTTTTCTCCAAGTCAGGCTTCTCAAAGTATGGTCCATGGACCTGAGGCGTCAGCATCACCAGCGAACTAGTTAGAATGCAAATTCTCAGGCCCTAACCTTCCGGAATCGGAATCTCCGAAGGCAGGGCCCATAAATCTCCTCCGGCAATCCTTAGCCTGGTAAAGTTTGAGAACTACCACCTTAAGTAATGCCGATTCTGCAGGAGAGCCCCAGGTGACCACCGGGGTCCCAGGAGAATTATGGAGCGTGGCCTTTCGAACTCACAGGTGTCTCAAACTGTATGCTAAATTGTATGCTCCCTAAAAATGGCTCCTATGGCCCAGCAGCCTTCCCGAGAGATGGAGATCACATTATCTCAGGTGGGCAGGCTTTCTCTAGGAGCTGTCTTTAGGACAACTAGAAACAACTGGAATTCGAGACCATGGTCATAGGCCCCACGACCTGAGTGGTTCAGAGGATCCTGCCTGTAGGGCTGTTTCTGTGTCAACAATCACGTCGCCATCTATATGCTACAGGTCACTCACTGGTTCTTGCTTCCACAAAGCCCAGCTGTGGCCTCGAAATTCTTCTAGCCCAGTGCTCCCTGCTTCTCCTACTTACTTGCCGGACCTGACTCAGTCCTTCCCCCTTCGCCCGAGACGTGAGCAAACTGAGGCCCACACCACAACTCCCCCATGGCATCCAGAGTGTGGACACAGCCCTCAGTGCCTCACAGAGCTCATTCTTCTTGGGCCTCTGAGCCACCTGAGATTGAATCTCCTCGTACCACTGGGCCTGCTGAGAAGGAAAAAGGGGAGAAACATCACAACGTTGGGGGAAGCAAGCCTGAGCGGTCTGGGGGAAATAGCCTCAGCTATAACCTAACCAGGTAGAGATCGCCCATTTTTCAGATGAGCAAATGGAGGTGTGGTGAGATTAACTGGCTTGCCAGGGTGGCTAAGAGGAACCTAACCTGAATTTTCTGACACTACCTGGTCCTTGGATATTTGATTTGAAGCTTAGTTTGCCTTTGACCTAAGGGATCCCACTTGCTGCTGGCCTGAAATTCTCACACTGGGGATTCGTTCCAGTGGATCTGGAGAACAATTTGGTCTTCTAGAGTCTTATCTGTGCCCAATCTGCAAATTGGTGGCAGCGAGCTGAGAATAAGGCCATCCCACCGGTGTGGCTGTCCTTTATTATTTACTCAAAATTGTACTTTTCATTGATTTGCTCTTTTTACGTAATCACTTTAATACATCCATTTTAAAAGAACACTTCACATTAGTATCGGAAATGGAAAACCAAGTTCACTCACTGTAACTCATTAAAGCAAATATATAACCTTGAAAATATAAAAATGTTCCTCAGTGCAATACCTCCCGTCAGCTCACACGCCGCCAGCACGACACATGGGGAAAAGCCCACACACAGGGAAGCGTGAGGCTGGGAGAGGGGAAGGGAAAGAAATTCCCATTTCTGTGCTGAGGCTGCATGTGTCTTTTGGAGGAGTCCCAGGGAGTGGAGGGAGGGGTGGACGTGGCCTTGGCTAAGCCACTTCTACTGCAAGCTTCAATCTCCTCAGCTCTAAAATGAGGCTAAGCATGATCATTCTTTCCCCCCAGGATGCTTGGAAGGTTGATTAGTTGGGATTGTGGCTGTTTGTGAGCTTTATAAGTAGTGACACAGCATAAAATTGAATGTTCGAGATTTTTTATCATTTTATTTTATTTCTTCATGGTAAGTGGACTCATTAATTCCCATTCCTATTTTTCCCATCCCCTCACCCAACCCCCTCTAGTAACCATCAGTTTGTTCTCTGTAGTTAAGAGTCTGTTTCTTGGTTTGTGTCTCTTTTTTCCCCCTGTTGCTAGTTTGTTTTCTTTCTTAAATTCCACATATGAGTGAAATCATGTGGTATTTGTCTTCCTCTGACTGACTTATTTCACTTAGAATGTTCGAGATTCTTGTTCTCAACTCTCCCCATAGTGTGGAGATGCTGGTCCTGAGCAGATGAAGGCTGCACAAGGGAGGCTGCTTTTGGAGGAAACTTTGTAACATTTGTCATGGCAACATGTAAACATAAAACAGAAACAGAGAAAATGCAAATAAGGGTAGACCATCAAGACCAGGGATAGCAAAAGAGGAGTATGCAGTTCATACGGGATCACATAGTTGCCCTAATTTGGCTTCAGATTTAACACTGGGCCTCCCAGTGGCAAAAGGGAAAAGGGGAACATGGTTATGAAGGAGGAAAGCAAAGAAGCATTTTTCGCTTCTTGGGGAATACAGAGCTCTTCCTAGTCTTGACTTAGTTTTTCACACAGGGTTTGATACAGAGACACTAGATGACAGGAAAAATAGTCCTATCCCAGGGCGGTACATCCTGCCTCAGCAGCACCTTGCAGATCTCAGTGCCATTTCTGAATCTGACAACGCATCCTGCCTGCTTTCGGGTTCTGTTTCATTTTGTGACTATCTCCACACTGTGCACCCTGGGAAGAGTGCTGAACTGTGAACCTGAGAACCCCAGGTCCAGTCCTGGTTTGTGGGCCCACATAAGATAGCTAACTCTAGCTATCTGGTGGTGCGGCACTGAAAATCATTTTAGTCGGAGAGTGATGGCATCGGAAATGCTCACAAGGCAAAAGTGAATGGGGAAAGGGCAGGAGGCACTCTTGTAGCTATGGCACGATTTCCCCCGTAGTGCGGATGTATAAAAGGCCAAAGGCAGAGTGCTTAGGCACGTAGGACAGGTGGTAGAGGCAGCCAGTCTGTCTAGGCTTGCATCGGACCTCTCACTGCCACTGTCTGTGTGACCTTGGGCAGGTCAAAACCTTTGTGCCTCTGTTTTCTCATCTGTGATGAAGATAATAGCAGTCCCTACCTGCTACAGTTGTTTTGAGGAATAAATAAATTTATAGGCACCAAGCACGTACAATAGCGCCTGACACACTAAGCATTCAGTTCGTGTGCGTACGTGTGTATGTGTGTGTACTGGCTTGTGAGTCTGTGTATGGCCACGGCGAAGCATCCACAAGGAAAAAATCTAAAATGGTAAATATCATCTGATGGTGATTTTGTTTTTCTTCTATATGCTTTTCTTTACTTTTCAAATGATTTTCTTTATTTTACTTTTCTACTCAGGGGTGTAGGGATGTTTTACGTTTGACTTTCATCACCTGCAAAATCAGGATCACAAGCTTTGTTCAGCATACCTCCCAGGGACACTGCAAGGTTTCAAGGAGACACTGTATGCATGGGGTTTCTAAACTGTGAAGGCCTGTACCGTAGGGGGGAGGGTTACCTGGATAAGATGACTGGAGCCTTGACCCTCCAGCTCTTTGAGCAGGGTTCCCTCCCCATGGGTGAGTCCTGTGGCCGTGTCTCCCTCACACTCTGGCCCAGGATCTGGGCTGGGGGCTACCTCCCTCACTCAGGTGAGTCCTCTCTGAACCCCTCCCCCAAAGGTCCCTTGAGCAGCAAAAACATGGGTCCCCCTGTAGCCATCAAAGTTTTGCTATCCCCTCAGATTTAACAGCTGGTTAGTCCTTTATCATCCCCTTCCTGGTGGAAAGAATATCTTTCCTGCACCCTCCCACCCACATGCACCCCCACTCCTGTTGCAATCCAGCCTCTGAATGTTTTCCATTAAATACAGTGATTCTTAAAAAAAAAAAAAAATGTGCAGGGTCGCCTTCCTTGGGCATTTATCCCACCACTCGGGGAATATCTGGAGCCAGACTTCTCCAGCTTCCTGATCCAAATTCATATCTAGAAATGAAATTTTAAAATAACCAATAAGCCCTTCTGGGCTTTTCCACATTTTTTTGAGTCCCCCCCTGGCCCTTAAAGCAAATTTGGCATCTTAAGCGAGATACCACCGTATATTTATGGGAGTTTAATAACTTCTTCCATTAATAACATAGACAAACTAATTTACCCAAACGTGTCTGTTTTAAACTCTGGGAACAAAGGGTGGGAGGATGAAAATCAATCTTTCCTTTGTACTTGAGCCACTGACCCGTTAAAGCTTTGAAGATCATTTCTTTAAGAAATTGTGAGGAGTTATTTAACTACAAACAGCAGCTACCTTCCCATTCCAGCTGCGTAATCAAGCATAATAAATTAGAACTTAAAAAAAGTTGACTCCATTTTTTTTTTTTTTTTTTTGGATAACCGAAAATCCCTCCTAGCACTTTGACAGATCAGCTTTGTGGCAGACCCCCGCGAACGCGCCTTGCACTGGGGGCTGGTTAGGCCAAGCCGAAGCTGTCTGGAGACGTCCCTGATCGGAGGCTTTGGGGAGAAACCCAGGCTGTACCTTTGAAGCCGGGCTCCGTCAAGCTCCTGTGGCAACAGGAGGAGCGGGTATGGAGGTACCGAGCACCCTGAGCCGGCCCCAGGTTCCGGCCTCCGCCCCAGCACCCACCGGGCCGAGGGCCGCGCGGGGAGCAGGAGCGGCTGAGGCTGGCCCCTGGGAGCGGCGCAGAACCCCCTCCTGAATCTGGGCAGCATTCCTCCATGCAGACCGTTCTGATCCACTCTGATAAAAATCAGCCTCCGTGGGTCTTGAAAGAGTCAAAGGCCCTTCTTAATCAAATGATCAACTGTTCATTTTGAAAGCTTGACTGGTTCAATTAAGATCACAGGCAGGAGACAGGCCGGTCATATTACCCTCCTTCCCAGCTGGTCTGGCCAGTCGCCGTCCCCAAGACCTACCTTTGACCAGCCTACTCCTGTGCCTGCCTGGAATGCTCCACCACCAGCCCGCCACGAAATCTGGCCACCCTTCCAGGCCCTCTTCGGCGCCCACCTCCTCCCAGAAGCCTGCCCTGGCCCTACCAGCTGGTGTAGGGCCCTTTCTCCCCTCCCCCCCGCCCCCCAAAACCTCGCAGCGGTCTTGTGTGTCCCTTCACTCAGGGTTTTACTGACATCTGCCTTCAGCAGCTCTTGGCCTACTGACTGTCAGCTCCCTGAGGAGCCTCCGGCCTGTAGGAACAGGACCTCCGTGAGCACGTCCTGATCCTTGACTGAAGATGGCCCTTTCTAACCCTCCCCACCAACACACACACCAGGTTTGCAAATAGGCAGCCCTTGATGACAAAGGGTTGGCTTCCAAAAGTTTACTTGTGAATCAGTTGTTTGGAATTTAGAACGTAGGCTTTCATTTTTTCAGAGTAACAATGTTCGCAAATGAGGTGATAATGTTCTGGACGGGCCAGGCCCCAGGCTAGCCCACAAAGTCCTATTTTGTCTGGAACCTAACCACAGTGCTATTCAACAGACAGACGCCAGGGAACGGCGTTAATCCACTGTGAGCTAAATAACTTTTCATGGGCTAGCCTCGAAACTTGACCCCAGTATCCACTAAAGGGAAATGCTTTGGTGAGAAGTACACTCACCTCCCCACACTTCCCCCCCCATCCCACGCCCTGCCACGGCGGCTGGCAGGGTACAGAAAGGGGCAAGGCTAGGAATCCCCTCTCCCTCAGCCTTCAGATGTGTTCTCTCCCAAAGGCATTATTTTAATCCAGAGATATATTAGAGACCTCCATAGGCTCCGGTGTTACCTTAACTGGCTCTCTGATCTTCCCCCCCCCTTCCGTCCCTGGCATGGGGCCACGGCCAACAGAGCCTCCCTGCACACTCCCAGCCTCAGAGTGCAAGGTCAGATGATGCCAGGACCTCCTGGGCTCTGACCCTGCCCTGCTGTCTCCTTGGAGCCACTAGCCACCCTGAATTTTTATTTTTTGAAACGGCAACCCCTCACGGATAGAGCATTTTCGATCTTCCCACGAGTTAATCTGCCCTTGACTTGCTCCTTCCTGTAGGATTTGTGCACTTAACAGACAATAATCACATATACGTCTCTTCTGATCAAGGGACCATGATATTACGTTCCTGTCCGCTGTTTTTTCTAGAAATGTCTCCACCTCAAATTTCAAACCCACCCTCTATTCAGTTCATGCGACCCCAGAACACCTTCTAAACTAACATATTAACCCTAGGGAGGATGAGCGGGGAAGGAAAGTCAAAAGAGGCCTGGGTCATAGGACTGACACGAAACGAAGGGCAGAAGCCTAAAAAGGGGAGCTTTCCGAGCTGCCTTACCTTGTCGCTACATCACTTTGCAGACGCTGTGTTAGAGCCCATTTAAAGCATTCAAGCATATAATCAAATTTCAGTAATGAGTTATTAATTAAGCAGGGGCAACCAATTCTCTGCTAACTGCCTCATAAACAATCGACAGGAGATTTGTGAATTTTGACTTCCTGACACTATTAAACAAATCAATATTAGGTTTCAGACACAGCAATTCAGACAGTTTTCTCTGTTATTTGGCAGCCATCTGCCTGGAATACTAATGAAAGAATTAAGAGCTGGAGATTTTGCATGTGTTCCATCAAAAAGATCCTTATCTGTGGGGAATTGGGGCCTGATTTGCATGGAAGAAGTCTTTGCTTTTGTAGGTACAATTTTTCTCAATATGTCACTCATTAGTATTTATAAAAGCACTGGGCAGTGGAACGTCCACCAGGCTTCATAGCAACCAGCCAGAGCCCTACAGGAGATAGCTAGGAACAAAGCAATTCATTTATTTATATATTTTGCAGACTGGTTAATTTATAGCTAGCCTAACCCATGGAAAACTTGGGTCTACGATTCCAGCCAAGCTTCTTACTCAGCTTTTATTTTTTAAAAAAGAGCTGCGTGTTCCAGTGCAGCAACAGTTCACTAAATGAGAAAGAAAGAGTTTTGCAAAATCGGGGCAACCTCTAAGTGGCAAAATGTGGTCATCTACGACGTTCACCCTTGACCTTCTCTCTCTCTTTCTCTTTCTTTTATTTACTTCCCTTCAGAACATATTCCCTTGATAAGCAGTGCTGTTAAAAATACCTTGCGGAGACAATGACAGAGACTTAACTCCGTTTATCTAAGGAAGAAATATAGTGCGAGGAGTAGCAGTGGTAGGCATCTTGGTCCTTCCTCCACGCCCCCCAGGCCCAGAGGGGGGGATCGGCTCAAGGGGCCACTCCAGTGGGCAATCCATTCTCTCTGTGGCCTCCTGGATTAGTAGGGCAGAAAGGTGCCAATTAGGAGTCAATGTGAAGGTTTACGGATTGGGACTAACACAGTGACAAGGACCCTTTCCAGACATGCAGAGGTGGAAGGTCTCCTACTTCTCATGTATTTATTTCAATTCCTTGAAGCTAAAACAAAACAAAACAAAACCCAACTGTGAGTGTTTGTGTGCATATATACACATACATATGTCAAGATGATTTGATATTCCAAGATCCAATCCACATAGTACATTTCAAAAGTGTAGCAACTGGTTGTGTTAGATCTCTCAACGTACAGAAATAGGTAAGAGGAAGACAAGAAGAGGGACCTGCCATGAGTTGGGTGTTTATTATGCGTCGGGCCCATTCCCATACATTGTCTCACTTAATTCTTACCGCACAGTAAAGTAAGTCATGTAGACATTCTGTCCTTGTCCAGGGTCACCCAGGATGTGTCATATTGGGATCTGGAGCTGGTTGACAGCATACCCCATTCTCTCTCTCTGCCCTGGCTTGTCGTGAGGTGTCTCACACTATTTCTTTGTCATGCAGAATCCCTCTTCATCTTGTCCAAGTGTCATATTTTGGTTTTTCACTGAAAACCAGCAATTATAACAATATGAAAGATTAACTATACATATGGTTTGCAGTTTGGGGATATGGAAATCTCCATCACTCTTTTGTGGAATTATAACTTGGGTTTTTATTTTATTTTTTTATAACTTGGGGGTTTTTAAATTTTAAAATGTCCATGTCATATTTGCAATCAACATCTCCTAGTGCACCAGCATTATTAGTTTGAAATTACTACAGATTGTCAAAATCATTTATATAAAAAAATCAAGAGAAAATTCAGAAACTATCTCTGTTCCCCCATCAATCTTATTCTTTTCCTTGATAAGGCCACCTGGAGACATATTAGGTATTTAAAATGATATTCGTCCAGAGAGCTGGCCCCATGACAATGAACAACTTGAACACTAAAGTTGACATTTACAACACCCTATTCTTGGTTGATACTATGTCAGCCTTTGAATATTATTTCTGGACAACAGAATCAGCTCTAGTTAGTTTAAGCAGAAAGGGGACTTATTCAGGAGGATTAAGTAGTCCACGGAACCTCCAGGAGGGCTAGGGAACCAAACTTGGATACTACAAGAAATACTGTAGCCAAGGTACCGCTTCGCTAGAAGAAAAACCACCATACCATAGGACTGCTATGCTGTCAAACCCGCTGATCAGAACCTACCATATGAAACAATGAACTCCATACACTCCACCATAGCCAGCTCCAAACCCAGATGCCTACACTGCACGGCCATCAACTTCTGTTGCTCTCTTCACTTCCAGGATCTGGGTGGCACATCCACTTGGCAGAATTTAGATGCTATGCAGATTCCTAGCTGCAAGGGAATCTGGGAAATGGAGTTTTGTTTTTAGCTCTACAGGATCTATAATACAAAGATGAGCTAGAAGGGAGTTGCAATGAATAATAAGTGAGCTAATCTACAAAATCGGTTCTGGTTTTCCTTCTGTAAAAATGAACCCATAGACCGTAAGGCTCACAATATACCTATGGTGTTTGGGTGCTGAGGTAGTACAACACATCTATAATCTAATTTAATTTTCACAAAACTCCCCTCCACTAGGTATCTTATCTGCAGATCTTATCTGCTGTGGAGAAAACTGACGCTTAGAGGTGTTAAGAAATTTTCTTGACCTCGTACAGAGAGTGAATGGCGCAGCTGAGCTTATTCTAGTCCAGCAAAAGAGCTACTACAGTGAAAATATCACAGAAGCTCAGCCGCTGATGAGCCCAGTGACCTTCAGTGAGTTTTTATTTGACTTCCCTAAGCCTCAGGTTACTCATCTGAAGAATGGAAATAATTACTACTTTCCTCGGGGGAGTGGCAAGGATCAAATAAGATCATGTAGGTGCATCCTCCACCTTCAGATCCAGAATAGAATGTGTCTAAAATAAGTGTTAAATAAATAAATGAATGAAAAAAAATTCTTTAAAGGAAAACTGTTCTAACTTTTCACCCCCCCCTGGCAACCACCCTTTTTTTGCTGAGTAGAATGATTTGCTTGATAATCTGCCTACTGCAGGAAGGTCTCATGGCCAATAGCTCAATGTTCAGATAGGATTACGTGTCCAGGGAGAGGGAACCTTTTCTGGTAGCAGAGGCTTGCTTTAAAACCAGGAGGGCTGTTAACACTCAGGCTTAATTAAACTGATTTCTTGATGAATCCAGTGTGACAGGGACCAATGCTATTAACTGCTAACATGCAAGCAGTCCCAGGCTTTCCTGGGGAGAGGGAGAAAGGGGCATTTTAAGTCCTGTCGTTGAGGTTATTCAGTGGATCTCCCTTAATGTTTCTGTGATGATGTAAGTCAAATTTGGAATTCCTTTTTAATTAGTTTTGGCTGATGGATTGTGCTCCTTTAAATATGATCCTATAAAGACTGGGGCACATAGGGACGGACTTCTATTTGGGTTACACTAATTGTTAAAAACGTGGCCAATAAGGCCATGGTGGTTGCCTTATTTAAAGGTTTAAAACTTATGGGTTTGGTGCCCTCAGAAGGCAGAGCATAGGCAAAAATCTTGCAAGAAATCTCTGCCTTTAATTGTTAGCAAAACATTGCATACAGATTGAATACAAAATATGCCTCAAACGCACATATACGACAACTATTCTCCTTCTTTTTATCGGAAAAATTTTAATTATACAAGTAATGCACCTAATTCTTGTTGCAAAAGGTTCAGAATTAAAGACCCCTTAACCATTCGTTTCATTTAAAAATAATAAAATAGGGGCACCTGGGTGGCTCAGTCGTTAGGCGTCTGCCTTCGGCTCAGGTCGCGGTCCCAGGGTCCTGGAATCAAGCCCCGCGTCGGGCTCTCTGCTCGGCGGGGGGCCTGCTTCTCCCTCTCCCCACCCCCCCTGCTTGTGTTCCCTCTCTCGCTGTCTCTCTCTGTCAAATAAATGAATAAAATCTTTAAAAATATAAAAAGAAAAAGAATAAAATAACACTGAGTACCTACTTGTCCCAGACACCGTTCTGAGCACTTTACATGTATTAACTTATACTCTCCTTCAGACAACCCTGGAGATTGCTGCTTGTATTACCAGCGTTTTACAAATAAGAAAGCCAAAGCACAGGGAAGTTAAGAAGCTGCCAGAGGGGGCGCCTGGGTGGCTCAGTTGGTTAAGCGACTGCCTTCGGCTCAGGTCATGATCTTGGAGTCCCTGGATCGAGTCCCGCATCGGGCTCCCTGCTCGGCAGGGAGTCTGCTTCTCCCTCTGACCCTCCTCCCTCTCATGCTCTCTGTCTCTCATTCTCTCTCTCTCAAATAAATAAATAAAATCTTAAAAAAAAAAAAAAAGAATAAAGCAAAAACAGCACAACCTGTGTGGCTGTGCAAGAGCTAAAGAAAACATTTCCTCCTCTGAGCAAGAGGATAGTGTATCAGAAGAGCATACAGCAAAACTGATTGGGGCGCCTGGGTGGCTCAGTCGGTTAAGCGACTGCCTTCGGCTCAGATCATGATCCTGGAGTCCCTGGATCGAGTCCCGCATCGGGCTCCCTGCTCGGCGGGGAGTCTGCTTCTCCCTCTGACCCTCCCCCCTCTCATGTGCTCTCGCTCTCTCATTCTCTCTCTCAAATAAATAAATAAAATCTTTATTAAAAAAAAAAAAAAAGAAGAAGCTGCCAGAGGTTACACAGCTATCCTGTGGTACGACTGAGATCTCAACCCAGGCTGTGTTTTTTCTTAACCACCGCAACATGCCGATTGCAATCCCGTTGACCTCCCCAGAGAAAGATACTAGTGTCACTTCACTGTGGTGCCTCCCAGATACTTTCCTTCACGTTGACAAACACAGGCAAACCTATAAAAATATTTTTTAAATTGTGTGTGTTCTATGTTAACAGAGGGATTCTCAAAGTGTGGTCCTTCCCAATGGATCGGCATCACCTGAAAACTCATTCAAGTGCGAATTCCCAGACCCCACCCTAGAGTGCGACTGAAGCAGAAACTCCAAGGATGGGGCCAGAAATGAGTGTCTTAGCAAGTCCTCCAGGAGATTCTAGGTCACACTGAAGTTTGAGAACCACTGCATTCATGGTATGCAATGGGTATTCCAAGAGGTAGACACCCAAACAGGGCTAAGTGTGTACGATTTTCAGTAAGGGAGATCCCTGGATGAAAGGATATAGGGCAGGCGTGATGTAGGAGGGGAACAGAGTGGAATTGGGAGGAATTCTGGGAAGACCATCAGACCACAGTGCAAGTCTGACCCCAAGGACGGAAAGGAGAGAAGGGTAGGTGGAAGCAGGCTAGACTGCCGCGGGGGAGTCCCTGAGTAAAGTTGGCCAACGAAGGAGTCTCATCTCTCCCAGGACCAGGTTTGCTTTAGTATCCTTCCCACACCTGGTCATTGCAAGGGAGCACCCCAAGGGGAGCATGACCAGGATTCAAACACAGGGATGGATTTGAACGTGCAACCACTCGGCTCCTCCATCAATGACACCACTTGGATATATGTTAGACATTCCCATGACCACCATATAATATCACGGGGAGTGCAGCATGCTTGTTTATTCGACTCACAGTATGTCTTGAGATCCTCCCCCCTCAGTACATACTGATCTGCTAACTCCATTTAATAGCTGCATGGTATTCCATTGTATAAATATTCCATTTTTTTGTGCCATCATCCCTCCACTGATACACATTTAACTTACATCTGATGTTTTGCTATTCCATACAGTGCTTCAATGTTCATCTCATCTTGTTTGCTAGAGGAGTCACCAAGAAGTAAAGTTGCTAAAACCTAGCGTGTGTGTGCGCGTGTGCGTGTGTGTGCACCTACATTACATTTTAACATCCCCCTCCAAACTAGCTGCATCGATTTCTATTCCCATGAACAGAAAATAGATAATAGTAACCATTTCCCCACACCCCAGACAACACTAGATAGCATCAAACTTTTAATTTTGCCTATCTGATGAGCGAAATGATTCTCATTGTCATTTTAATTTGCATTTCCCTGATTACTAGTGAGATTGATCATCTTTTCATATATGTATTGGCCATTTGTATTTTCTCTGTGAATTGTCTATTTTATCTGCATCATTATTAATTTACATAGGTGTGATAAATAAAATACAGAAATATTTCCAAATATTATTATTCGGTAGTATCATAATTTTTGATCATTTTGTTTTTTTCAATTAACAGATACTAAAAATATTTTGCATTTTTTATGTTAAATGGGTCCTTGCATGCAAAAGGGTTTAGAACTAGTGCATTTTGTGGACTATGGGCTCCAGAGAGCCCGCTACCTGCTGCAGAAGGTGGAGGGTGCTGAGCCCCGGGTGCCCGGGAGCGCCAGGTCCGCTGGTACTAAGCTTTCACAGACCCCCGCAAATGTCAGCCCTGCACAGAATGGGTCCCAGATGCCCAGCCAGCCCAAAAATTGCCTGGAAGGGTCTCTCCACGTGATGTGGCAGGAAAGCTTTCCCACCCACCACATTTCCAGTCCAGTGTCCTGCTATGAAGTCAGGTGACAATGACTTGGACACTAGCTCTGCTCTTTACTCTCAGTGTAAGCTCAGGCTAATCATGAAATCTCTCTGAGCCTCAACTTTCTCATCCATAACACACAGAGAAACATGCCCTTCATAAAGTGGTGGAGAGAATCCAAGTGCAAGAGCAGGCTCCGCCCCAGAGAGGAGCACATTAGACACCCAGTGAACGGTTGTTATCACGACTATAGGATACATTACTATTGCCAATCACCATAAAAAAGAGAAAGGGGTCAAAACACCATCCAGGCTACTTTGCATTAGAGAGAAGGAGTCTCCAGTCCTAACCTTACCCAAGAACCCTGCAGCCTGGCTCTTCCCACAATGCGCTTCTGCAGCCTCTTCTGCAGAAAACCCCAAAGCAAAGCCTGGGACTCCCGCTTGGTGGAGTTGCCCCCTCCCCGCTCCGCCCCAGAAGCCTGTCACTCTCCTGGCACCCTGGCCAGGCGCAATTTGGCACTGACTTCTTTGTCTCTTGCTGTCTGCCTTAATCTTGTGATGCCAATTAACTTTAATGAAAGTTACATGGGAAAATTGCGGGGTGTAGACGCACAGATATGTCTTTAGCAGGGAAACAAGGACAGCCTTAGAACGGTGGTGATTTCCAGGTGGAAAGAAATGTGGAGCTTTCTGTCTCCTCCGGGTAAAAGAGTATTTGCGAAACCCAAGGAAAATAACTCTTGAAGCCGCGGTTTGAACTGTGCCAGGTTTGTGACACAGAGGAAGCCGCTCCCAGAAAGGAAGTCCTGATTAAGACTGACAGCTTTGCTGCCACTCCCGGGGGGACTGGAAGGCATTTCTCTTGGACAGGTAAGCGGGCTCCACCCACCCACCACATGAGCCCAAGCGGGTCTGGGGACACACCTGACTGCAGGTGATGGATTTCCCCCACTTTTATTTAATTACCCTAATTCCTCACATCTGTAGAGACTTCCAGAGTTTACAGCACACCCATTAACTTGCTTTGGCCTCATAACCACCCCTTAGTGTAAGAATTGTTTGGGACCCTGTTTTGTGCATGGGCAAAAACAAGACTCAGAAAGGTGAGGTGATTTGCCCTCTGACGAAACTCCCAGAACACAGGAATCCCACTACAGCATATGCAGCCTTCCCCATGAACGCACGTGTCTGGCTGGCTTTCTCCCTCACGCTCCTGAAAACTTACTTCCTCATTGTGTCAAGCAGTACTTCCCGGGGACATGAGAACAAATTCACGTTCCCTGATGTTCATCACAATGGCTTCCTGCAAATCCCTATATTCTCATATCTGAAGGACATCTCTAGGCTGTCTATACCTCTTCGAAGACTCCACCTTGAGATGTCCCTGAGGCAAGTGTCTCATCCTACAAGGGCTTTTGCTTTCTAGGCCGTGTACTCCCTGAGTCTTATCCAAGCATTTGTGGCTGGACCCTTTTATTTTTTCCGTACCACCCTGTCCCACCAAAGGACCAAGAAAACGGGCATCCCGATTACATTATTATAACATTCATTTTAAAAGAATTCCTTTGAAATTATTAAATAATAGCTCCCATTTCTCAAAGGCAGACTGTATGTCAGGCTCTGTGCTTTGCAAGTTATTCACATTACCTGTTTTAGTCCTCACCACAGACATCTGACATAGCTATTTGTGGGAAGACAGCTAGGTATCCACCTCTCCTCCTTCCAAAGAAAGAGAATTGTAGCTGAACATGTGGTTGTCCAGCTAAAGACTACATTTACCAGGCTCCTTTGCAGCTAATCTGGCCATGTGACTACTTTTAGAGCAGTAGGATGTCACTGCAAGTTATTTGTGCCATTTTTGTGTCATCTTTTTTTTTCACTCCGAAGGCAATCCCCTTACTTTTCTCTCTCTCGTTCTCATCTCTGCATATTGGTTTTGACCATGTGGATGAGAACAAAGGCCCAGGGGAAGCAGAGCAACAAGACAGAAGGGGTTTAGGTCCTAGAATGACCACGTGAACAGAACTGCCTGCCAACCTTGGTCATTCACCCAGGACTGATACATGGGAGGAAAGTAACCCTATCTTTTTTTTGAGCCACTGTATTTTGACATGTCTTTGTTTTATTACAACAGCTTCAACTTTAATGCAGTGTTATTATGTTTGTTTTACAGACAAGGGACCTTCGGCTCCTAAAGATTAAGTGCCTTGCCCAAGTTCACACAAATACAGAGCAAGGATTCAAGCCCAAGTCTGTTGCATTCCGAAACCTCTGTAATGATTCATTCACTCATTTATTCATCTAAGCTTTAATGACTAGCTGGGTAATAGAAGTAGAAATCCCAGGGTTTTGCCTGTATAGGAGGACCATAAATCCACAGGTTGCCTCCTTCCCTTTCACTCGCAGGAGAATGCCCTGCTCAGGAGACTGAGTTGCTCTGAGATGCAAATTAGAGTTCATTTCAAAACTTCTACCTGGTCTTCGTGAAGCTTTATGTGCAGATGGCTCTGAGATGGACACTAGTCCCTTATGCAGACAGATCTCAGCAGGCAGCCCGGGACTGGCCAAAGAAGGATTAAAGGGAAATAGACCATCTTGATTAAGACTCTAAAGGCTTTGCCCTTGGAGGGCAGGAGTCTGTGAGGATAAGGTTGCATTTGGGAAAATGTCTTCACTTCTTAGTATATTCTAGACTGTTTAATCTCTGAGAATTAATATTTGTCATTGAAAGAGATACAGGTAAGTGTGTGTGTGTGTATGTATGCACGGTTTGCTTATGTTGTCATATTTGTGTGTACATGTGGTTACATCTGTCTGGTCCTGTGTATGTATAGGTGTATGTGTGATGTGTGCATCTATTATACATGTGTTGTTGTGGTTATGTTTGGAGTGTGTGTGAGTGTGTGTTCATTTGCAGTTGTATTTATGTTTGCGGGGTTGGCGGGGTGGGTGGGTGGAATGATACACCGGTTGTCCACTGGATGACTGGGAAGAACGATCCCTTCACAACTCCCCCACTGGGAAATCTGGAAGAAGACCTGAGTTGGTGTGGCCCAACTTCATCCCAAACTGTCCCGTCCAAATCCCTCTGGTCTTCCCCCAAACACATATACACACCTACACACACATGCACGCACACGCATACACACTTGTCTTTTTTAGTATTGACCAAATCATCCAGCTTCTGGAAATGAATTTCAGGGATTACAGAAGCTCAAAGACCAGCTGCCTAAAGGAGGGGGTGAATTCCAAGGCCAAGCCAATCCTCCAAGCAGAGCATGGATCTTCCCTAGGAACAGGTAGAAATTCATCTGAAGGTTTAAAGGAGAAGGCAGGCTCTTAGGACAGGGAGAACCCCAGGACAGGGCCACCCCTGCTAGGAGCTCACACCCACTGTGGATGGTCATCTTGGTGCCTTTCTTTTGGAGAATCTTTG
>NC_058408.1:141407165-141452050 GCF_002201575.2 Neomonachus schauinslandi | reverse complement strand
GGTGCCTTTCTTTTGGAGAATCTTTGTGGGAATGCCATGCGTTGGGCATCTTCCCCTTCTGCTGTTGTAATTCCTGTCACTCCCATCTTTCCAATAAAGCCTGCTTCGGCTGTGCGGCATCAAGTGACAAAGTTGCAGGGACAGAGAAACAGGGCCATACAATTCTGTGCGTCCTATGCCTCACCCTCACACCCCAGAGGTTCTAGGCCCCTCAGCTCATGGCCCAAGAGTGCCCAGCAGTGACCATCACCGAGGCACACAGAGGTACCAAGGGCAGGACCCGGAGAGGCAGACAGGAGGCAAACGGAGGGGCCCCGTGTGTCCCCGGTGGGGGTAACTCAAGGTGGGGAAGACTGAGGCTTGGGCTACACCCACTGTGTGTCAGGCCCAGTGCTTGGGGCTGTGAGCGCTAACCAGGCACAGACCCTCCCCGCAATGAACCACAGTCCAGGAGGGCAAGCAGACAGGACACCAAGTCATCAAAAGGCAGAGCAAGGACCACCATGGCAGAGACCGAGCTGCGAATACCAGAACTGTGAGCCCTTGCTGAGCCCCTGGGAGCCCACCCGGGGCTGATACAGGCACTCCTCCTGTAGTAACGCACTTGATCCTTACATGAGTCCCATGAGATAGGGATTATTATTACCAACCTCATTTTACAAATGGGGAAACTGAGGCATGGGACGCACAAATGGCTTGCCCCAGTCACATACCTAGTACGAGGCAGGCTGGGATCTGAACCCAGGCGGTCCGGCTCTGCCGGTCGTGCATGGGGCATGGCTGCAACGCCTAGCAGCAGGAAAATGGCCTCTGCTTGGGGGAAGTCAAGGCAGGCTTCAGAGGGGAGGGGGCTCAGGCGGGGATGTCTGAGGGGCAGGGGTAACCCGGCAGGTGAACGGGGGCAGAGAGGAAGTGGGCGGTGTTCTGGGCACCGTCAGTGGTGTAGAGTTGACAGCGAGGCAGTTTTCAAAACTCCTTTTGACTGTCATCCGTGGTGAGCGATGCATTTTACACCATGACCTGGTGCGCGCATACGTACGTACAGCTGAGACCTAGTTCCTGAATCAGTGCTTCTCCCTCTTACATCGGATGAACTTTAATATTTTCTATCCTATTCCACTTCCTGTTTCATGAGGGCTGCATTTTGGAATCCGCTGAAGTTTCATGATGAGCAGTTTGAAAAGCACTCTTCAGAGTAAGTTCTGCAGGAGGCAGAGCTCGGGGGATCAGCAGGACGTCACCACCGAGCAGGGCCCAGACAAGGAGGAGAGGAGTGAGCTGCCTGAGGCGGAAATGTAAGCAGGTACTCCCTCCCAGGGTCGGGCAGGTGCAGGGGCGGCACCGGAGAGTGTGCCTTAAATTGTGCACCCCACTTACGTCTCTTGCCACCCCATCGTCTCAGCCCGGTCAACAAGCCCCTGTGCTGGGCCCGGCTGGAGCCAGAGTTTGCATGCACCATCGCCTCCCTTCTCCCCAGGAGCCCCTCTCTCCACTGAGGAAACCGAAGCCCAGACAGATGCCCAGGAAGCATCGGCTCCGACTGGTAGCAGCCCCCAGAAATCTCAGGTGACTGAGAGCATCCAGACAAGAACAGGACAGGAAAGGCTGGAGCGAGGGTGGAGAGCCGGCAGAGGGCCACCGAGGAGCCAGGTGTCGTCCATGCCCAGGTGCTCCCATGATCGGTGATCCTGAAGCCCAAACACCCACATGATTTTCCACAAGGCAGCTTCTCAGGACCACTTTTCCCACGAGTCGCAGGCAGCTTGGCCTGGGAAACCCTCAACAGCTGTCTACTCCTGTGCGTAAACAGCAGTGATACCAAGTGCCCCGGATGCTGGCCAACCGGTAGGTTTTGCTAGAAGCCTCACTCAGTATCATGGGAATCCCGTCTACTTGAAGAAAATAATCTGTGCTTCTCCAGAACAAACAGACTCAAAAAATGTATCTGGGATCACAATGAAACCACTGCACACCCACCAAAATGGCTACAGTTAAAAAGACGGACGCACAAAGTGTTGGGGAATTCGTGACCAACTGGACCTCCCACATACTGCCAATGGGTGTGTAAATGGGCACGACGACTTTGGTGAGTATCTACTAAAGTCAGGACTGCATGTCCATGATGCTGAGATTTCCCTCCTAGGTTTACTCCGAACAGAGACTCAGGAACCTGCGTAAGAGTGTTCATAGTGACAGCATTATAATATCTAAATTGGAAACGGCGCGAATGTCCATCGCGAGAGGAATAGACAAATAACGTTGTGGAATAGTCGCATAAAAAATGAAATAAACAAACTGTTGATAGTCTAGATGAGTCTCACAAATGGTTTGTTGGACAGAAGAAACCAGACACAGCTGAATCTATGCTGTCTGATTCCGGCTCTGTAAAGGTCAAAGACCAGGCGAAACGAAACAGGTTAAGCTTAGGCACATCCGCTTAGGTGATAAAACCAAGAAGAAAAGCAGGGAAGTAACTTCTGTAAGAGAAGAGGGTTCAAGGCTGCGCAAGACGGCTGTGGCGGTGGTCGGGGGGGAGCGTGGGGGCCACTGGGCTACGCATAATGGAAACCAAGTGGAAGTTGCATGAGTGTTAACTTACAATGGTTAGCATGTAAATGTATGTATTGTGTACTTTCCTATACGTAAGTTATGTTTCACAATTATATATATATATATACATATATTCACAATTGTATCACGTGGTCATTGACTCCCATTGCCAGGTTCAGCATTGACTCCCATTGCCAGGTTCAGTGGGACTGATGGAAACCATTCCTAATGGCTCTTCTTTCTCCACCTCAGGTCCTGGGGAGGCCGGGCCCCCAGTGTTTCACATGGAGAAGCAGCATGAAGTAGAGCCCGAGACCTGTCCTGATCAATACATTTGTCTCCAGGGGATGTGCCAGGAGCAGGATGACTGGCAGGGTGTAAACCCACCCCCCACCGGGGGGGGGGGCAGAGCAGACACTCTCCACATATCCAAGCTCTGGGAGACTTTGTACACGCTTGGATGATGACCAAGTTGGGGGTGAGGGCACCGTATAAGACGCCCTCCGGCCTCGGCAGCCCCAGAGAAGAAACTAGCTTCCCAGCCCTGTCTAGAAAGGGAGGTGTTACTGTGTCCTGGAAAAGCTGTCAGGCCTGGGCCCCAGGAACCCTAATCATCAGAAAGTTACCACAGGTATCAGATGAAGGACGTTCCGCCCCTCAGAGCCAGGATTTGACAGGCCCATAAAGGCTGCCTAATACCGCTGAGCCCCATGTGCTTTTGATATCATGTCTCATTTTCTGCATGAATGAGCGACCCAGCCAATGGGAAGAAGCCTTGAGCTTTCGTTGACAGCGCACGAAGCTTCGCCCACCTGCGCTGGCAGCGGTGGGGCCACGGGGCTCGCCCAGCAAACCCCAGCCGCGTGTCCCAAGCCACCACTCGGCACCGTACAGGAACTGTGTGAGATGCCCTTACCCTCCAGAGGGGGGGTCCTGGCAGACAGGGTTGCGTGGCCCAGTCAGTCGGTGGTGAGCCCTGAGGACCTGGTGCTTTGAGAAAGAAAAGGAATTCAGGGCCCATTGGTGAGGCCAACCCTTGGGAAGTCTGCTGAGTTCGGGACCAGTGACCTTGATCTCCACATTCAGGCCGTCCACTCTTGCTCCCTTCAGGCAAAGGATTGAAGGGAGCGGACACTTATTTAGCACCTACTATTACCGGGCTGTAACAGGCTGTCTCCTCCTCTGGTCTTTCTTTAACCATCATTCCCATTTGACAGGTGGGAATACTAAGTCACGCAGCTGGCAAAGTGTCAGCGCCAGGCTTCTCACCCCTCAGAGAGCCAGCGACCTCTGGGCTCTCCCTCCTCCTCCCCACCTCTGCTCTCTCAGCACCTGCTTTCAAGAAAGGGTCTGATGACAGCCATTTACACTTCAATGTGAAAGGGTCTGTAGGGCACAGGTGGCCAAAATCTGGTAGGAAGGGGCTGGGATGCTGTCTTGAAGGTACTCATGCAAAACAAGTACCTAGAGTTGACTCACATCCAGAAGCTTCCACTGGAGGACCCCGCACTGAACTTGCGCATTCCAAGGCCCTCTATGTTGTTTCGTGCATGTGAAATTCTACCCACTATAGTTTCCAAAGTCATCTTTGCCAGAGTGGACTCCTGGACTCCGAGGCTCTCTCAGTGGGCCTCAACGGCCTTCTGAGTCCCTGTGCCGTGGCCCTGCCCACAGGCCTGCCCGGAGGCAGGGCTAACCCCAGTGCTCCACATTCCTGCACAAGGTGGAAGAAGCCAATCAAGCAGATCATCTTGGGGCTTCTCTTATACACCCCCCAAAAAAGCTTGAGGCTCCCCTGCATAACAAAGAAAGCTGGAGGCTCCCCAGTTCACCAGTCACCCCATAAATCAACATGCCTCCTCAAAAAGCCTCCCCTGATTTCCTTACCTGCTACAGATTGAATGTGTATGCCCCCACCCCCAAATTCTTGTGGTGAAACCTAACCCCCAATGGGATGGTATTTGGAAGTAGGGCCTTTGAAAGGTGATTCGGTCATGAGAGCATAGTCTTCCTAATGAGTTTAATGTCCTTATAAGAAGAGAGCCCATAGAACTCTTTCACACCTTCTGCCATGGGATGAATCAGGAACGTCTCACCACACACTGAATCTGCCGGCATTTGATCTTGAACTTCCTAGCCTCCAGAACTATGAGAAATAAATTTCCTTAGTTTATAACCCACCCAGTCTATGGTATTGTGTGATAGCAGGCCAGATGGACTAAGACACCACGCCTCTCCTCAGTCCCGATGCCTTCAGATTCAGCAAGATTTATTCAGGAAAATTCAGGAAAAGAATAAAGGATAATTTAGTGACCATCCATGTGGCAGGCACTGCAAGTTGACTCCCAATTATCCATTCTCCCCTTCTTCCTTCCTCACAGAATCCCAATTTTGTTCAGGGTCGCCTTGTGCCTGGCTAGAAAACTTTACTTCCCAGCCTCCTTTGCCACCACGGATAATCATGTGACCCCATTCCGGCCAAGGAGGCACAGCGAAAGCTGCTGTTTGGAAGTCAGAGGAAAGTCCTTTGATAAAGGCACCACTCAGTCAACTTACACCTTTAGCCGTTTGCCTGGACCCCTCTTTCTGCAAGAAATGACCCACCAAGTGGGGCCATCACCATGAGATCCAAGTGACAAGCCTGAAGATAAAACTCACATGTTCAGGCTGGTCATAGGCAGGTCTCCCGTGGGGTCAGAGAACCTCCAGTCCAGCACTGGCTGCCTCCCCTTGATCTCCCACTATATGAGAAGGAAGCACCTCACTTGCCTAAGCGGTGATTTTCCAAGTTCTCAGTTACTTCCAGCCACAGAACCTTAACTCTATAGCTCTCCTCCCACCACCCACATACACATGCTAATATTTTGCCCCATTTCCTTCTAGGCCTTTCTCTCTGTAGAGGCACACTCCCTATCTTTGAATTCAGGCTCCTTCACTAACCAGGTAGGTCCCGAACGTAACGACTTAACCTCTCTGTATCTCCGTTCTTGATTTATAAATAACAGTAAGTTCCAAGTGGAGTTCTTTGAAGGTTCAATGAAATAATACATAAAGTGACGAGTACTGTGCCTAGAGTTTAATATGTCCTTAATAAATATGATTCTTACTAATATCAACATTTTATATCCTGCTTTTCTTTGCGTGGTATTATACCATATGCATTTTCTCCTGTTAGTAAGAAGTCCTTGTAAACACCATTTTTAGCAGTACTGAGAACTTCATATACACTTGCAAATGTTAGTTACTATTACTAATATCAAAATTTCACATCCTACTTTTTTTTAAAAAGATTTTATTTATGTATTTGTCAGAGAGAGAGAGCGCACAAGCAGGGGGAGCGGCAGGCAGAGGGAGAAGCAGGCTCCCTGCTGAGCAGGGAGCCCGATGCGGGACTCGATCCCAGGACCCTGGGATTATGACCTGAGCCGAAGGCAGATACTTAACTGACTGAACCACCCAGATGTCCCCACATCCTACTTTTTTACTTAACATTATGACATATGCATTTTTCAATGACAATAAAAAAAGTCCTTATTAATATCATTTTTAATGTTTGCCTGGCATTTTTTCATATGGCTTAATCAGCAGTCAGAAAATGTTTTATTAAAGGTCCAGATAACAATATTTTAGCCTTTGCAGGTGATGTGGTCCCTGTGGTAAGTACTCAGCTCTGCACTGCAGGCCAGAGCAGCCCCAGACACTGCGTAATGTAATGGTCATGGCTGTGTGCCAATAAAACTTTATTTACAAAAACTGTGGACTGGCCCAAGGGCCATAGATTACTGGCCCCTGGGCTGGGTCATCACTTATTGAAACAATCCCTCTCGCTGTTACAGCTTAGGCTGGTACCAAATTTCTATAGATAAGTCTGCGGAGAAAATCTTGGAGCCAGTGTCCTCAATGGCATTTCTGATTATTTCCTTAGGACAGTTTCTCAGAAGAGCAATTTTAAGGCTCTTGAGTCATATTGACAAATTCAGTAGGCATCATTTTTTTTAAACCAAGCTTTGAACTTTGACCTGTATCTTTGCCTGCCCCAGCACTGTTTTCCAGATATTTCCTGAGCAGGAACTCTGTCTCTTCTAGCAGACTTCCAATTCCACAAGTATAAGGATGTGACATCTCATTCTACCACTATATGCCTTGCCCTCACTTTGCCATCTCTCTCCCATCCCCATCCCCAACACTCACACACACACACACACACACACACACAGCTGTGCAATGTCTATCATGACTGCACACATGTGATGTACAAGGGAAACTATGAGAAATAAATTTCCTGAGTTTATAACCCACCCAGTCTATGGTATTGTGTGACAGCAGGCCAGTAAGTGGCCGAATGAATGAACCCCACATGTTTAAAACCCCAGGGAAGCATGAACCAGATACAAATGGCCAATCAGTGAGATTTGAATGTAGGGGACCTTTGTAAACTAGGTGACAAATAAGCCTAACCCTTTCCCAGATGACTCATGGCAAAATGCCAAAGAAGACAGTGATTTGTCCCAAAGCCCTACGTCCCTCTTCGCTTTCCCAGAGTTTGGTGCCGCTCCTGCCTTGCCCCTTCCCCAGAGAGGCTCTTGGAGGCCATCAGTGGCACCATGTGGACTCTCCACACCCCTTTCATCTTCCACCAGCCCCCACTTCTTTTCCAGTCCAATGCCATGGTGGGCCCTCTCACCACTGAGATTGAAGAGACTTCCCACCTCTGCCAAAACCCAGTTCATGAAAAATGGAAAATATTCTCCTACACTTCCTTTCACCTTGAATTTTTCATGAAACCAAATGGCAGTTTCCAAAGGTGAAAAACTGTTATTTTCCCAGACAAATTCCTGTGAAGTGAAAATTGCTAGTTTCACACAGCTCTACCATTGATGACTATTATTACTGTGGACGCTAGGTTAGCACAATTTGATCAGGAAAAAATAAAGCCTGGGTTATATTCCCAGCAGGCCTTAAATGTTCCTGTGGCCAGACTTTCACAGACCAAGAGCCGGGCGGAGGTCTTCCGGAGGCTCTGGTCACCAGGCCCACCATCACCATGCCTGTGGATGCCTGCTGAACCCAGACCCCCCACTAGACATGGCCAAACTCAAGAACATGCTGCTTATCCTCCCAAAAACAGGGAAACATTCCTTGGGAGAGTAGGTGCATCTCCCATGTAAAGAGCATGGGCTCAGACCCTCTGAAAGGAGATATACAATGTTCCTTAGGCATTGAAGAGTGGGATAAATAGAATTCCTTAAAATGGTGACCTCTATGGGAAGCTGTTCCCCCCACCTTCAGTATATTAGTTCATAGGGCTGCCTTGACAAAGGACCTCAGACTGGGTGGCTTCGACAACAGAAACTTATTTTCTCATTGCTCTGGAGGTTAGAAGTCCGAGAGCAAGGTTTGTCGACCATCAAAGGTAAAAGGACTTTTGGGCGCCTGGGTGGCTCAGTTGGTTAAGCGACTGCTTTCGGCTCAGGTCATGATCCTGGAGTCCCTGGATCGAGTCCCGCATCGGGCTCTCTGCTCGGCAGGGAGCCTGCTTCTCCCTCTGACCCTCCCCCCTCTCATGTGCTCTCTCTCTCTCATTCTCTCTGTCTCAAATAAATAAATAAAATCATTAAAAAAAAAAAAGGTAAAAGGACTTTTGGGGTTTAACTAGTTTCGTGGTTTTCAAATTCTATTCCTTAGAACCCTTGTGGTTCCTAAAGTGACCTTAGGGGCGTCTTTGGGAGGGAGAAGAGCAAGTGGAAATCTGGGACTCCTATACTTGCTTCATCTAAGATTTTGTTTGACCAAAGGGTTCTTTGTTTTACAGAATGTTTGGAAATTGCTGATTATTTTTCAAATGGCCAGACTGCAATGCAGAGAGGTGAGGAGAGTGCCTGGGATAGGACAGCCACTTGTCGGCATTGCTGGGGTAGAGCTGAGCTCTTCCAATCTGGTTTAGAGCCATTTCCACTCGTCCTTGCTGACGTGGCATTTACACAAGACCTCGAGAACCGTGACATCATATGAGACTTCGGTGATGCCACGAGGTGAGCATCCTGTTGGGAGTCTGATGCAGAATTGGACTCACATATCATGTAGCATCATCTAAGATGTTTGGACATGTGGATCTGGGCTTAAGTGTCAGAAAATCTGAGTCATCATTATCCTGACGTCAGATGTTGCTTGGAAATTTTCACTTCAAACGAGAAGAAAAAAGCACCCCATTTAGGTGCATCTGAGTGTCTCATTTAGGAGTCACGTGGAGTGCTGAGAAGTGATCAATATCTCTGGCAACAAGCCGTGGCTAACTGTGTTTGCACACTTCCCTGGGTGTCTGGCTGTCAACAGCAAAGATGGAGATGAGGGAAAAGCATCAGCCTCCACTTAAAAAAAAAAAAAAAAAAAAGAAAAGAATTAAATCTCCTAAAGCCCAACATGCTGAACTCAGAGGAGAACAAGAGTTTGTTCCCATGTACATCCTGAAGACATGCCCTGTGCTTAGAATATCCCAAGAAGCTCTTGGCTTTGAAAAGCAACATGATTGCTTTACCTGGAGACGGGGTAGGGGGCAGCTTCAGGGTAAGAGAAGAGGTGCATTCCTAGTCATACATTTGCATAATCCCTGTGCTCCTTCCCTGCCGGTCAGCTTTGGAACTCCTGGGCAGGACATGGGAGGTGAAGCTGAGTCTGGTCCGTGCTTTCCTGGGGACCAAATGGATGAGAAAAAATGGGAGTCTCACCCAAAACCAGGGTCCTGACCAGCAATGGGAAGCTTCTTCCCTATATTTTTCTTTGGAACGTCCTGGTCGGGACCACACCAGGCAGTTGGGGCGACCCAGTTCAGATGACCTCCTAATAAGACCTGGAACAACTCTTCATAAAGTCATTGAAAGGATTCCTGGAGGAACAGCGGATGCTACGTAATGTAACGGGTGTTCCCAACTCACAGGCTGCTCCCTTTGCAAGACCTTGCTCCTTGGCCAGGCCGTGTCTCACCGCGCCACAGCTGGTGGACCCGGGCCTTCCACCAGGGCTCAGCTTGGCTGTCACTCTTTCCCCCCCACTGCCCATGACCAGCTGTAGTCAGCCTACATTGGTAGGAGTTAGAAATACAAACATCTCCAAGCCGCCCTACACCGGCTGAATCATGATCTACCTTTTTGCAGGATCCCCATTAAAATTTGAGAAGCACTGGTCTACTGGAAGTTACCTTCAGGGGCTGTTCTAACTGAGGCACAGTGGGAGAGAGGGCCCCGTGGGATAAACAGCGGGCTGTAGCACCCACCACCAAAATGCCGTGTGGACAGAAAAAACTCACAGTGCTCGACGAGCCCTAGAGTTGAGTCACAGGGCACGCTCCGGCAAAATGTTCAGACTGAGCAGCAGGAACACATACTACCGAAGATGGTAAGTTCTTTCCCAAACTCGGCTGGAGAATGGAGCCAGCCAGTCATAGGTCCCCGTGTCCTGAACGTCTCCTGTCCAGGTACAGGCACTGTGCTAAATGTTCTGTGTTTTGCATGCATTTAATTCTGGCAGCAGCCCTATGAGATCGGCCTCTGCAGTACAAATGAAAAACAGAGCATTTGGGTACAAGCATTCTGAAAAACAATTTGATGCCATCCCATAAAGTTGAGTATCTCTATTCCCTAAGACCCAGCAATTCCACTTTTACGGCTCTGTCCTGTAGAAGCTCATACACATGTGCAGAAGGCACGCACTAAAATGTTCATAGAAGCACTATTAATAATTGTGGGGAAAAAAACTGGATAAAACTCAAATGCCCATCAGGAGACTGGGTAAATAAATTGTGGTATATTCAGATGATGGGATGTGTCTAGCAGAGAAAATAGATGAAACACAGGCTCAGACAGACACAAAGATGAATCTTAGAAATATAATTTTAGGAGTTCCTGGGTGGCTCAGTCGTTAAGCGTCTGCGTTCGGCTCAGGTCATGATCCCAGGGTCCTGGGATCGAGCCCCGCATCGGGCTCCCTGCTCCGCGGGAAGCCTGCTTCTCCCTCTCCCACTCCCCCTCCTTGTGTTCCCTCTCTCACTGTGTCTCTCTCTGTCAAATAAACAAATAAAATCTTAAAAAAACAAAAAGAAATATAATCTTAAACAGGAAAAAAAAAACCAAGTCACACAGACCTCCTAGAGTATGATACAACCTTCCTAAAGCACCTCCCCCCACCCAAAAAAAAAACCCACAAGCAAAAATAAGCTATCCATTATTTAGGGATGCATATGTAAATAATGAAAAAGTTGGTTTTGTTTTTAAGGACTGGAACTGTAGATATGTTTCAGGATCCTGGTTATTTCTCTGGTGGAGGCAGGGGACTGAAGGAAAGAGGGCCATCAATGATATAAAGATACAGGGAAAGGCATACTTTTTAGGTTGGGCAGTGAGTTCCCAGGGATTCATCACTGACTTGCACGTCACAGGTCTTCTTTTATAGGTGCATTAAATTATAATTTCCAAAAAACCTTTCAGTGCTGAAAGCCAGGGCTCAGAGAGGCTGACTAGCTTAGCCAGGTTTACACAGCGAGTAACTGGTCGTGCTGGGGTTTGAACCCAGGCAATTGGCTGCTGAGCCCACGCAAAGCCCTGAGCTCTGCTGCTTGCTGTGTGCAAGGCGTCAACAGCCGCGACGGATATTGTCCCCACGTGTGACTGCAGGGCACAGGGGGACTGGTAGTAATGACCCATCCCTCTCCATAAGGAGACGCTGTGGACACCTGAGGCCGGAAGCCCTCGGGGCGAGGTCAGCGCTGGCCTGCGCTCTTGCTCACGCTGCGATCAGGGACCGCAATCTGCCTCTGAGTCTCCCGCCTGCCTCATGCCACGGGACACACGGTGACCCCAGCTCACAAAGGACTCGCAGAAACCTACCTGCACTTGCTTCAAGTTCAGACTCCAGGCAGTTATCACAGATTTGTAGAACAAAGAAGAGAGCCAGAAAGCAGAAAAGTAGGTAAATCCAGCTCAATTTCAGTTCATCGTTTCGGCTCCTAACCATTCCTAACCAGGAGTCTGAGCGCCTTGCTTTTGGACAGCACATCGCGATCACTGCAAGGCCTTCCACTCTCTGGGGGCTTTCCGACACTCGCCTCGGTGAAAGTTGCAGAAAGAGCTAGCCCTGTTTGCAAATAAAGACAAGTGGCACCCAGAGAGGGTAAGCAAAGTGCTCAAAGTCAAGGCCGTGTGACCTTGGCTGGTCATTTTCCCTCTCTGGGCTTCGACTTCCTCACCTATAAAACAGAAGGGTTGACCCTGATGATTCATAAGGGGTCTTCCAGTTCTGACAATACCCCGTTCTCAGGGGGGCCAAGCCAAGAAAAAAAAAAACCCATCCCCCGAGTTTTACTGTTTCTTCACAAGGAGTGAATTACTCCAGTACCCCTGCACTAGGAAGATACAAGTTCCGAACAACCAAAAAGGAAAAGGAAAAGACAAGAACATACAAGAAGGAGATTTTTCTCAAAAAAAAATAATAAACAACTCTTCCTGCTCTATTTATCACTTGGGTCAAATTCTGAGAGCCTAAGCAAATAATTTGGATTTCTCGTCCCCTGCATGGCTCTGATAGCAAACCACCGACCGCCAAGGGAACACAACGGAGAGAAGAAATAGAATCACGCTGTCAGCTGCATGACCAGCATCGTGCAAAGACAATGGGCACTGGATTAATTTCCCCACCGCCTCCCAAACTGTGCTCAAAGCAAAGTCAGATGTCTTCTTCCCAGAAAGTGGAAGAGGAAAATACCAATCTGTTTCGGGGAAAGTTACGAATTGCGTGTGCCTGGAATACTTGATATATGATTGTAGCCTGGTGAGCAACAAGTGATTCTTGCTGTTGCATTTGATCTCGGGATGGTAATGTGCTCTCCTGACATCATCCAAATGGAGAATGACTGAGGATGTTTTATATAAGGTGGTTGCAAACTTCAAAGGCCACTCTTAACCCTGAGCCGCCCCCCACTCCCTCCCTTTCTTCCTCCCTTCCCTCCAGACCCTTCTCTCCCTTCACCCAGCAAATTGTTTCGGGGCCAAAAGTGATTGTAGGATGATCAAGAATCAAGGAACTTGTGGCAGGTGGTACCACCTGTGTCTGGGCAAGAGTCTCATGGACAGCATCTGCTCCCCAGTTGTGGAGGGAGGGAGGGGGCCACGTCTGAGCGGGATTCCCAGCCAGCCAAGCCAGCAGCCCAGGCCGCCATGGAGGGAAGCGGGTAGGGGCCAGATCCCCCGCTGCCTCCTGCCCTGAGAGACGGAGGAGGGCTCCCTGGGGACCTGAATTTATCACACGTAAGGAAACCGAAGCCCCAAGAGGTGAACCTGAAGTTCCCTAACACTGAGGGGCAGGGGCGGAAGCAGACCCCAGGCGCCTCGAATTCCAGCCCAGAATTCTTCCCCTACATTCATGTTTGTCTGGATGAGAAAGTCACCCCATGCTTCTTCTTCCTCCCTTGAATAACAGGAGCTTCCAGTTATCCGGGCCTTACTCTGTGCCAGGCACTGTCCTCAGCACTGCATTAACTCATCTTACCATCACATTAACCAGTGGTTCTCAACTGTGGGGATTTTGCCCCCCAGGGGACATTCTTAGGGTGAGGGGTTGCTATTAACATCTAGTGGGTAGAGGCCAGGGATGCTGCTAAACATTCAACAATGGGCAGGACAGCCCCTCAAAACAAAGAATCATCCAGCATAAAATGTCAGCCGTGCTATGATTGGGAAGCCCTGTATTAATCCTATGAGATGTGTAGATGTATTATTATTATCGAAGTGGTAGTAGTTGTCGTTTTGATGGTGGTGGTCCCGGCCATTACTCTCACATTGCAGATGTAGAAACAGAGATAAGTGACTTACTTGCCTGGGGTCACACAGCTGGTAACGGCAGGGCTAAGCATGTCAAGCCAGACAGTCAAACTCCCAGCCAGGACGCAAGTTTCCTCTCAAATTATGCAGGGAATGCAGGAAGCCAAGTTCATCTAAAAAGTCCCAGAAATGCAGATCAAGCCAAAGAACCCTTGGCCCTCACCCAAACTCACTTCCCTCCCCAGAGCAGTGCTCACTCCCCAGGTGGTGTGAGTTCCTTGTCTATTTCTCTCCACCAGCCTGTTCCTTGGTCTATTTCTCTCCAGGAGCATGAAGGCATAAAGCTCCACAGGCCTGTTGTGTGGCTGCAGCGTCTGCAAATGAAACTGTTCTCTACTTACCTTATTCAACTTGCTCACTGCCTTCAAAATCATCCCATTTCAGGACATGCAAGCATACGTCGTTTTTAAGGAGCTACTTAATATTTCATGGGTTTGGATATCATCACTCCCCTATTGATGGACCTTTAGGTGGTTTCCAGTTTTCAACTCTCTGAAGTATAGGTATGGTACAGGAGTCAAAAGCAGAGGCTTGGGACTCAAACAAATCTGGATTCGAATTTTGGACCGGCTGCGTGAACTCCAAGGAGTTCCTCAACCTCTCTGAACCTTGGATCCCTTGTCTCTCAAATGGGAACCTCACAGGACTAGTGTTTCAGTTTTCAATGACATTGTATAAAAAGGGATAAATGTAGTAGCTTGCATGTAGGAAGTGTTTAAAAGTGGCAGGATTTACTGGTATTATTACCACACATCATTACAACATATCATCATCATCATCATCATCATCATTTGTATTATTGTTACTAATCCAATTAGTCAGCAGTCTACCCAAGCCAATTCACCCAGAAATGCTTTCAAAAATCCTATGGGAAAAGTGGGTCAAATGGTGCACTACCCCACATCCAAAGACTTGTAACACTTTCCCTGCATGAACTGACTCAACGGGAAGGTCACTCATCAGGATCCTGGGGGATGGAGAGGTTCATGTTTCTAAGGTGGGTTTAATGTGGACCACTTTCCAACCCCAACACAGAAGTGGCAGCCTCCATGGGGAGCCTTGACCGATGGGTGTGCACAGAGATTAAAAAAAAAAAAGGAAGACAGGAGTGTTCTGTGCCCAGCTGACCCCTGAACCGACTAGTGAAGACATGGTCCTTACACTTAAGTAAGGCTCGTAGAACAGGAGCTCCAGAAGACTTCTTGCTGATCACGCAAGCCAGAGTTCCTCAAAGATCATCACCATTTGTCAAAGATGGAGGCTTGTTCCACCCCAGACAAGAACCAGACCCATCTGCCCTTGGCAACAGGTCATGCCTTCCTACCAGCACTCTGGATGGGAAACTTGCTGAGTGCCAGCATCTACTCGGTTCCTGAAGGGGGCCTCTGGGGAGAAGGACCCTCAGGCTCAGAGCTGGCCTCAGGGGGGGGCCTCAAAGCCCCCTGAGGAACTGAATCCTAGGGACGAAGACAGACTCCAGCCAGAGAGACACAGGGAAGAAACAAGATCCCATAGAACAAAATGGAAATGGAGGGGGAAAAAGCATTGCCGAAAGCCCCAGGAAGACAGGCCAATAGGAGTGAGCCTAGAGTCAAGGGGGGACTTGGCAGATCTGTTTGGGAGCTAAAGCTCCAGAGGTCAGACTTCTGGTACCCTGCCCTGCACACACAGGGCTCTCTCTGGGACACCAGCGGGGCCTGGTCACCTGCCAGGCTTGGCCCCCAACCAGCTGTGTGTCTGAATGAGGGGTACGTGTATGTTCGGTACATGTGTGTGGGGCACGCATGTGCAAACGGGAGTGTGTGCATGCACAGGAATTGAGAGGCATCTGAAATGGGGTCACTGGATGACCTGCTATTCTGTGCGTGTGTGTGTGTGTGTGTGTGAGGTAGGAGGAAGAGGGAAGGGGGCATGATGTTCGTAAATATGGTGGGTGTACGTGGGTGAGCGAGCATGCCCGTGAACAGGGTAGCGGAGGGAACGTGAGCAAGAGATACTTGAAGAGTAGCAGGAAGCGGGTAAAGGGTGGTAAGAGGATGTGCGAACACTGTGTGTGTGCCCACATGCAACAGCATGAGCTGTGAAAAAGGAGGCCCACTCGACCCGTGTATGGGAGGGGCTGGAGCTTCTCTCTGCCGGCTGTCCCCGGGGTGGGGAGATGTGAGGGCTGAGCGGGCTGAGCGGCTCCTGGGGAGAAGCCCACCTCCCTACCAGCCCTTCCCGGGGAGACAGCGGGCAGGCCCTCCCCTCCCGGAGCCTGAGCTCAGGCAACCAGAAAGGACAGCGGCAGGCTGGCCCACCTGAGGCCCTCCCTGGCCTGGCAGGCTGCCCACATGAGAAGTCCTGCCCAGAGAGGCAAATCCCCCCCACCCCGTGTGCCAACACACCTCATGTTAGCCTGCAGGTTGTGGAAATGAACTTGGTGGGAGAGACACCCTAATTTGCTCTTCAAGGCCTAGGGCAGCTTCCAGATGCAGAGGAGAGATGGGGGCGAACAAATCCTAGGTGGTGGCGGTCTCTGTCCGCTGGGGGCTCTCCTGGTGAGCAACCCATAAGGACCTTCCAGGCGGCAGCTAAAAACATGGTGTTTAAGAAGGAAGAGCTGTGACCTCATGGAAACAACTACCCACCGTGGACGGGCCATTCCGGAGACACTGGCGTGTTCCCAGCTCTGCAAGGAGAGTGTGCGAAACTCTCGGCATCTGCCAGGCCCATCTCACGGAGGCCACCCCCACCAGAAAAGCCGAGTCACGAGGTCCCCAGGCACCTTGCTAGTGTGACAGCTGGAACAGGCCTGGCTTTTGTCACATCCTGACGTCTAATTCTGGTTCCCATTCAACACCCGCATGCTACGCTGCTCCACTCTTTGGTCCGCTCTGGATGTCCATCTTCTCAGGCTTTATGCACCCAAACCGTTTTTATTCTGTGGTTCCCGCCGGCCCTGGGACTGACAGGGTCAGGGGTCAGTGGGAGGCAGGCTGCATTCTGGTTTCACGGGAAGGCTCCTGGGGGAGACCCCCACGTCTCCCCAAGCTCTGTGCGTGACCCACATCCCGATCCCTTCCTCCCTCCCTGATGACGAAATCATAGCCTCGATCTGGACCTGTTCATGCCACAAGATAAATTGTCAAAATGTTTTCATCTAATTGGGTCTTTTTCAAGTCAGCTGAAAACCATCAGGCGGGGAGCCAGATGGAGCTGGTGATTAATGAGGGACATTTGGTTGCTTCTCCACATCCATCATGGAGTCCCATTTGGGTGAGAGCGTTCTAATCCTCCACCAGGAATGGGTATGCTGAGGCAGATAACTGAGGCCTCTCCTTGCTTCCGTGGGCTGCAAAGTGTGGCCTTTTCCCCCACAAGGCTCCAGAAACACACAGAATTCGTAAACTAGAGGAAAATCACATCTTCAACCCAGCTGAGCCCCACTGACAGGAGAACCTGGAGTCACGCTTCGATTTCCTCACCTGATGATGGGAGCCATTCAAATCAGCCCCATAGGAATGTTTAGGGGATTTAAAGACAAGAGGAATCTGACAAGACACTAAATGGTTTCCGAGGGAGAAGGAGGATGAACAACCCAACATCCTCCCTATGGTCATATCAACAGTGTCTACGTATTATTCATTCACCCAGCAAACATGTACTGAGCACCTACTGTTTGCCAGGCATCCCTGAGAATACAAAACAGAAATGCTCCCTACCCTCGAGAACCTTGCAGATTAGTGAGGGAGGTGGACATCAATCAGTAAGGACACAAGCATGTGATTGCCATCTGTGATATGTGCCATGGAGGCTAGACGAGGGCCAGGGCGTGGGCTGGGGGACTTAGGAAGCTTCGCCAGGAGCTGAACTAAAGAAAAGAGAAGCAGGCCACTCGGTAGGGAGTTGGGGGGACAATCTAGGCTCAGGGAACATTTACTGGTTCCTACTAGTAGTACATCTACATTTACTACTTCTGTTTTCATTTCTTAATAAATGTGCTCCCTTTTACTACATGCAAGTATTTCGGAGCAAGAAGAGTGCCCAGGTAGACAATAGGGGTGCCTCACCTCTCTGTCCTGTGATCATCCTGAGGTCTGTCTCCCCACCTGCACTGGAGCTCCGCATTCTGCACACCCAGGGCCTGGCATGGTGCCTGGAACACAACAGGTACTCGGTTTATTTGTACAGACTGGTGGATAAAATGAACAAAATCTTACTTCTGTTGGCATCCTTGCCCCAAATCCAAACCAGGCCTCCAGGAGAAATGGCAGGAAACGTCAGTTCATCTGGGGAAGCCATTCTGCCCACACCACCCAGTGGTTCCCTGTCCTGTGCTCTGAGAAACTTACTGATGGGGTTTGAATGAAGAGGTTCTAAGAGTAGGATAAGTTACTCCAACTGACAAACTCGTAGACATCCTTCAAATGTTAGCTCAGGTATCCCTTCCTCTAGGAAGCCTTCCCTGATGCTCCAACCACCAGCAGATCTATCTTCCATGATGCCATTGTCACATGCACCCCATTTGATCTGATGTGTTGGTTGTGTATCTACCCCCACCTCTCCACATCTCAAATAATACCCTTCATGAGCTCCGGGGCCTGTGTGGTTTGCTCACCATTGAATCTCTAGCACATTGAAGGTGTTCAGTAAATAATGAGTCCATTAACATCATAAGACTGGAGACTAGTTATGATTACATTCAAAGTTCATTTGCACGCTTGTGCATGCATTTTGGCAAGCAGGAGGGTGAAGGAGAAGAGTGGGTGACATAAGATTGACCCTTTGCTCCCATAGAAGGCCTCCCAGAATGGGATGCTGAAAACCTTCTGGCTAAGTGAGGCACTTCTGGGCCTGGTAGCCCCAGTGCCGGGAGCTGGGAGGAAGCAGCTCCTGGGGGTTGCCTGCAGGTGACTGGGGACAGGAAGCAAGAAGACTGTTTATTCCTCAAAGAGAAACGGAATCCAGTCTCTATTCCGAGCAGTTGCTTCGTCTCCCCAGGGTGCACAAACCTGTCAGCTGCTGTCAGCAGTGGGCTGACCGCCCTCGCTCCCCGCTGCAAACCTGCCCAGCTGAACACTCTTGGTTAAAATTTCACACTCACCCTGAAGTCGTTCCCAAGACCCGGGATTGGTTTCTCCTGATGATCCTTTTCTTTGATCAGCGAGACTCGGTGAAGTGGAATTTACTGCATAATTTCTTTTAGGTAGCTGGGAAGTTGTCTCTCTTCTAAAGAGTCATGGGTACCTCCTTCCCCAGACTCAAGCGGCTGTGGTTCAGGACCCAGCCCTAGAATGGAGAGAAGCTGGAGTGTCAATAAAAAGAGCCTTGCGGTCAGAAGATCTGGCTTCTGGCCTTGCCACTGCCCCTTCCTGCCTTTGTGACCCTGGGCAAGTCATACCTACTCTCAGAGACTCTGTTGCCATATCTGTTCTACAGGGTCATCACACCTACCTTCTCGGAGTGATTGTGAGTCTTGAATCAAACAATGCTTGTGAAAGCCCTTTGCCTTTGTAAAATTGATTTCCTGGTGTGCGTTATTATTCTGTGTTATTATTCTGTCTCCTCCAGGGAGAGCAGAATGGTTGCCCCTGGATCCCCAAACTCATTTCCCTTCTGATCTCTGAGATTCCTTTTGTACAGGATTTCTCAACTTCAGCTCTATTGACATTTGGGGTACGATAACCCCTCGTTATGGGGCTCTCCTGAGCATTATAGGATGTTTCACGTCACACTTTGCCTCTACCCTCCAGATGCCAGTAGCAGATCGACCCCCATCCCCGGGGTTGTGACAGCCAAAAATGTCCCAGATGTCGCCTAGTGTCCCCTGGGGAGAAAAATCATCCCTGGTCAAGAACCACTACTTTAGTAAGACCCATTGTTGCCCTTAGACATGATGGATTTTATGGAGAGAAGGGGCACAGTGGTTCCAACTGACACCAAATGTTCTGCTTCTAGTGAGCTGTGTGAGTGTAGCCAAGTCCCTAACCTCTGTGGGCCTCAGTATATTGTCTGTGAAAAGGGGGCACAAGATGAGCCACCCTGTAGGGTTTCTTCAGCTGGTGCTGAGTCCTTTTTCCAGAAGCAGTTTTATCAGGGTGGGGAAGATGTTGGGGACTCAGTAGGCAGGAGGCATGGGAAGGAAGGGTGGGGAATAGGAGATCCCAGATCATGAAACCACCATCTTCCCAGTCTGGCCCCATGGAGGACCCAACTGTGGCCTCAGAGTTTCTTCACAAAAGAGTAGGGCATCTATAACATAACAATAATGCTAACGATCATTACCACCAATAGTCACTGAGCCCCAGTAATGAGACACTGTGTTGAGCTTTCTATGTGATTATTTTATTTAGTTTCCACAACCACCCAAATGGCCCTCAGATGTAGGTGTAGTTATTGGGGAGGGTGGAGACCAGGGGCCAGGCTTCCCTTGCCTGCTTGTTCTGTGGGCTTAAGCAAGTCACTTCTCCTCTCTGAGCTCATTTCCTCACCCTCACCCGCAACCTTCTTTCAAACATGGAGCAAGTGCTAGGCACAGGCTATGGGCAAAACAGCGTGGTCTCTGCCCTCATGGAATTCACAGTTTGATGTGAGACACAGCTAGCAAACAAATACATAAGCGAATGAGGGAGACATGGGTGACATGGGAAAGCATACAGGAGGGACTTTGTGGAGTGGTCAGGAGATCTGGTTGTAGAAGGTGGCATTCTAAACTGATGAGAGGAAAAAGAGCAAAGGCCAGCCATGAACTCTTGGGGGTCGGAGTCGGGGATGGGATACCTTCCAAAATGGGGAAATGTATCAGTCAGGATTGGCTAAGTTAAGATGCTGTAACAAACAACCCCCCGGATCTTAATGTCAACTAATAAAAGCTTATTTATTGCTTGTACTACAAGCCCAATGTGGGCTAATGGAGAAGGAGGGAAATTCTGTTGATTACAGAATGTTCTGTAATCTTTCTCCACATTTTATGGGGCGACCATCTCAATACAATGTTCAGGGGCTTTGCTACAATGGGGGCATAACAGAGCAGTGTCCCCAGGCTGGCAATTAAATACTTTGGCTGGGATCACTTCAGCTGGGATCCCAAATGCACGACTTCCATTGGTAATTCATTGGCTAAAACTATTCATAAAGCTCACCAAACAGCAAGGACTGGGAAACATAACTCTCTCATGTGCTCAGGAGGGAAGAACCTCAGAAGATAGAGGTGAACCTCAGAAGTCTCTACCTACAGCCTGAATCAGGAAGGGCTTGCAGCCCCTCCCCTTCACATGGACGACCCTTACAAGTCCCAAAGGGGCATCTCACTGTGTGTTGAGCACTCCTAGAGCAGCTTGCTGGGTCCTGGGCATGCCACTCCATTCTCCTGGCAGGAGCCCAGCACCAAGCCCACCAGCCTGCCACCCCAGAGAGACTCAGCATGTGGAACTCCCACCCTTCATCCTTAGCAGCTCCTGGGAGTCCCACACCTGGTCCACATAAATCAGCCCCTCCATTTTCAGGAAGAAGAAGCAATTCGAGGGCACCTACTGGGTGCCTGGATTTCAGTTCTTTCTCCTTGGGAGGATTCAGTGAGGGGAGTGTGCAGAGGAGCATGTGAAAGTCTCTTGCTAGACACATGGAAAGCCCTAGATAAGCCTGGTTAAAATGAAATGGAAACAAAAATGGGCATTTAGTCTCCACAACAACTTTGTGGAGCTATGAATGAGGATGATGACGATGATGATGATGATGATGACTGTGATGATGAGGACAGTGGTGATGACAATGATGATGAAGATGATGACGATGACAATGATGATGACAGTGATGATGATGAGAATGATGAGAGTGATGACGACAGTGTGATGGTGATGATGATAATGACGACGATGATGATAGTGATGGTGATGACAATGATGATGATGCTAATAGTGATGATAACAATGATAATGATGATAACAATGATGATGATGATGACCGTGATGATGATGACAATGATGATGATAATGACAATGACGACGACAGTGATCATGATGGTGGTGATGTCGATGATGATGATGATAATAAAGACAGTGGTAATGGTGATGATGGTGATGATGATGATGATGATAATGATAACGATGACGATGATGACAGTGATGATGACGGTGGTGATGGCAATGGTGATGATGATGATGACAGTGACGATGATGGCACGCGCCAGAGTTGTACATTCAGTATTTCATTTATCACACAATCCTATGAGGTAGATTCTATTATCCTTCTCTTCAGGCTTCTAACTATATCTCCCTACAGAGTCCAGAGCACTTCTCTTGGGTCTTGTAGCAAGAAACTACTGTGGACAACATTTTAACCCAAAGGCATCTCCTTAGTAGTGAAATGTCAGATACATGGTAGGTATTTAGGCAGCCAGCCCAGTTGGGGAATTTGTGACATTTTGGACCCACTCAGAAGCTTCCAGCATCCCTTCCTCTTCCAGAAGAATGGGTAGCACTGACAGGCCGAAGGCAACGGCAGCAGCATCCTTAGGTCCGCGGGTTCTGCATGAGGAAGTCTGGATTTAAATCCCAGCCTCCTGTGTGACTGTAGCTCTGAATGCGACTTCCTGGGTCTCACTATCCCCATTCATCTGTGCCATGGGGATAGTATCCACCTCAAAGGCTGGTGGACAAAGTAAAGAGGGATATTGAAGAAAACATGCACATAGTGAAATAAAATGAACAAAGAGAGAGCCCTGAAGGAAAGAGAACACTTCTCCTAATGCAGAGCCCTGCACCAATTTCACTGAGCCCCTATTCCAAATGGGAAGAGACTCTCTCTGGATTTACATGCCTGATAAGAAAAGAGGTGCCAATCACAGGCCTTTTACTGCCATTGATTTGTTCTGTGTTGCTGGAAACTAGGTATGTTGAAAAGGTATGGGTGTGTTGGTGTTAAACCAACACCACGTCATTTCCACCTGGCTTTGGCATGTTCCTCTTCGGTGCTCCTTGCTGCTCTCTCACTAAACACAAAATCAACCCAACCCCTCTAGCGTCTGGCAGTGTCTCATCCTCACTCCAGGACAGAGGCTAGGGGCCACCAGCCCCCTTATTTCAAACTTTTCCCACATGCTGAGCCTTAATACATTTGTACCTCACTTAGCTTCTTTCTGTCCCACAAATATACTTGGGGCTATTTTGGAAAGATTTTGCCACAGCAGACTCTGAGTGCTAATGAGTGTGATTTCAGAAGAGAATTTTCCATTAGTAGGTAAGAAAAAAAGACAAATCACCTTGAAATCTAATAAGCAATATGGGTGCCCTATATTAGGGTTCTCCAGAGAGACAGAACCAATAGTATATATCAATGTGTGTGTGGGGGGGTGCGGAGAGCGAGAGATTTATTATAGGAATTTGTTCATGTGATTTTGGAGGCTGAGAAGTCCAATGATCTGCCATCTGCAGATGGAGACCCAGGGAAATCAGTGGTGTAGATCCAGCACAAACCCGAAGGATTGAGAACAAGGGGAGCCAACGGTGTAAACCCCAATCTGAGTCCAAAGGCCTGAGAACCAGAAGTACTGATGTCCAAGGGCAGGAGAAGATGGATGTCCCAGCTCAAGCAAGAGAGCCAGTTCATCCCTCCTCCACTTTTTATTCTATTCCCACCCTCCACTGATTGATGGTGTCCACCACATTGATGAGGGCAATCTCGTTTATTCATCTACTAATTCGAACGCCCATCTCTTCTGGAAACACCCTCATGGACGCACCCAGAAATAATGTTTTACCAGCTATCTGGACATCCCTTAGCCCAATCAACTTGACACCAACAAACCGATCATCAGTCCCTTACCTCCTAACAATGTTGTATATGCTAAGGTACAATTCTACCCAATGCTCAAGTTCAGAACTAGAGTTGCTTTTTGATTATATGCATGATTTAACAAATGTGTCTTGGGCACCTACTATGTGCCAGACATTGGGCTGGATGATGCTGAGAATACATCGGGGAAAAGACTTGGCCCCTGCTTTCCTGGGGCTTTATTATCTCCAAAGACAGTACATATAAAAAAATCTGGCCCCCAAAAAAGAGAAATGCAGATCCATGGGAAGGAGGAAAGAGGCAATTAGGATGGGTCTTGAAGGGCTGCAGATGGTGTCCCACTGCCTGGGCTCAAATGCCATCTCTGCCATCACCAGCTGTGTGACCAAGGCAAGTTAACTTGTCCGGGCCTCCCTCCGTATTTGTAAAAGGGACACAAAAATAGCACCGATCCCACTGGGTGTTCCGATGATTCATTGAGTTAACACACATAGAGTACAGTGCGCTCCATGTAGTAAGTGCTTAATAAACGTTAGCTATTAAATTGTCATTATCGGGGCGCCTGGGTGGCTCAGTTGGTTAAGCGACTGCCTTCTGCTCAGGTCATGATCCTGGAGTCCCGGGATCGAGTCCCACATCGGGCTCCCTGCTCAGCAGGGGGTCTGCTTCTCCCTCTGACCCTCTTCCCTCTCGTGCTCTCTGTCTCTCATTCTCTCCCTCTCAAATAAATAAATAAAATCTTTAAAAAAAAAATTGTCATTATCTGTTCAAGGGGGCTAATAATGGGGCTTATTTTGCTGCCAGGGTAAGGAGGAGAAAATTCAAGCCAAGCACTTAGCACAAGACCTTGCACATGGTAAGCTCTAGCCAACGTTGCTATTTATTCTTATGTCCGTTGTGTTGGCAGCAGGGGTGGGGGAAGGGGGAGTGCAGGGCAGACAGGGCCAAACATTAATTAGGTCCCCCTCCTCTCTTTCCGGGTCTCAGGCCCACCATTTAGCCCGACGCCCCCAGCTGCCAAGTGTGGTCTCGGGCTCCCCGGCCCTGAATCCCCCCGGAAGCTAGGGCATAGGCGAGGCTGGTTTCGGCCACTCGCCTCTGTTCTCAATCAAATGTGCCGCTTTTCTGCCTGGCTTCACACATTGTAAAAAGCCACCGAGTGCGGATTGCTCAGTGTCCACACATCGGGCTCCTCCTGACCCGCCGTTCGCCCGCTGATGGCTCCGGAGCCCATTATTGTAATGGATTTGCTGTTGGGAAGAAGAGGGGGTCGTCAGCCTAATAAATCCCCGCCCCAGCGGACCTGTTTCAGCAGTCCATCATCCACAGCGATTTTCCCTCTCACAGATTTGTTTAGCGATTTCCGAAAGACAGATAAGCTCTAATGAGTGCCCTGAGATACAGGCAAGACGCCGCTGAAATGGAAGAAGAAACACAAGACTTTTTTTTACAGGAATAATTCAAGTGCTTTCCTTTTTTTTTTTTTTTTTTGGTCCACCTTCTGAAAGCATTGCAATACTGTCTTGCTCTCAGGTTTAAAGGGGAGGGTGAGGAGGTTGCTGATGAAATGCATAGAAAAGTAAAAACATGTCATGCAAATTGGACACCTTTAGGGATTTTGAGAAACTTGTTTGAAGGGCTAATTAAGAAGCTATTAAAAATAATTAATAATAATCTTCTTCTCCCAAACTCTTTTCAGTTCAGAAGTGTAAGCGATGCCATTTTTATTTCGCTTTTGAAAACATAGAAGCCGAAGTAGCCGGTCCTTCATTTACCTGGAAATATTTTTTCTAAACTTTTAATGATTTTCTGAAGGTAATCCCATTTGTGTGCTTCCTTGCTTGGGTTTTCTTTTTCAACACAAGCCCGTTGGTGCAGCGGATCGTTCAGAAAACGCAGTCAACGCACCATTGCAGGAGTGACTCTAGAGTCTCACTGGGAGAAAATTGTTGTGAGTTACAGGAAATTAAAAAATTCCTGCAATACCAACCCACTTCTCAAAGTCAATCTGTGGTATCCCAGCATCCACTCGACTCTGAAGTCAGGCCAGAATGATTTTTGAAGAGTGATTTCCAGCCTTATAAAGGGTCACATCGTGTATTGAAGCCATATTTGCTTCTGTGTTTTGTAAATTTCGAACTCATTACTAAACCTTTGTCTCTTATACCCCGTGTCTGGCTCTCACCTCGCCCTCATCCATCTGAGCCTTAAAAATCTAATGAAAAATGCCGAAACACATTTTGCATGTGGAAATGTGATAAAACACAAATTGTTACGAACCTGAGGAAAAACTGGCTTTCGGCGGGGGGGGGGGGGGGGGGAAGGGGGCACAGCTCTGTTCTTCAGAGTCAGCTCACTATTCTGTCTCTGCAAGCCCCCAGGAATGAAGGGGAGAGAAAAGGATTTTCCCACTGTGCTCTGACCCCCTGGCCTCTGTCTTCGACATAAAGCCACAGGCATATCTTCTCCATGAGATTCCAAACTATTTATGCCCTACGTGCCAGGATGGAAGACTAGCTGTGTGACAGTTTCCTTCTAGAAAGCATAGATCAGAGGCCTCTGTGTTCCCACAGAAGGATGTGGGACACCTTGACAATTTCACCTGGTGCCTCCGAGGACAGAAACCCCACCACTGGGCTCCATGATTTGGGGAATATTAAGAAGTTGATGAAAGCTGTGGGAACATCTCCCAAACACACACAGACGCACACACAGCCTCCCTCCTTCTCTCTTCCATTCTTGCTCTCTCTCACATTTTTTAAAGAGTCCACCCTATCCACACTAAGATCCTTTGGTTCAGGTAAGTATCACACCTGAGCTCCTGTCACCTAGGTAGATGGGAGTCAGCTGGGAGAAATGAAAGAACGTGAACTTTGGAGGCAGGCTGACTTAGGTTTGCAACTCAGCTCTGCCTAGCTGTGTGGCCTGGGATGAGTCACTTAGCCTCTCTGGGCCTTGATTTTTTCTCATGCAAAATGGAGATGATAATACCTACTTTTCAGGTTTGTTCTCAGAATGGGCAAAAGCATGGGCAAAGGGCCCGGTGCTGAACCTGACACTGGAGCCTGGGCTCTGATTTGGGCAGGGGAGCCAAGTCCACTGAGGTGGTTGCTGGGGAATTATGGCTGAGACCTGCCCTGAAAACTCTGGATTCAGGAATGGAACAGCTCTGTTCTTTCACACCCGGCCTGACACCTCCTAATGAAATGTAAATGAGGCTTCTAACAAGTCTGGCATTTGCTTGGGGAAAAGGTGCAAGCAGACAATCCCAGACAGGGCAGCCATTGGGAGTGAGCACCATGTCTGAATGGGGCTGGTTTGCAGAGAGGGGACCTTGGCTTTCTCTTCTAAGGGTGGCCCCAATGTGGGGTTTTTCACAAAGCTTGCCCTCTCCGCTCTCTATGAAGATGAGTTCAGCCCTCCTCTGGGCCTTCCCCTCGATCATGATCACAGCGGAAGGGCCTGGTGACCTGACCGGAAGTAGATAGTCCTGACTCTGCAGGTCAAGCCAGCCCTCCTGGCTCCTGCCCAACCTTGAGCAAGTGGAGGCGGGTGGTCTCCTGGCCATCATGAGACCTGCAGTCCTTGAACCCGTATAAACACAGCTTCCCCGAGCCTAGAAGCCAAGAGGCCAAGGCCTATTAGTGACCCCACTGAGCGAGGTTCTCCTAAGGGCACCTGTCTGGCCATAACTCCCCTCAAATGTGAATTCTCCTGGTCTGGGACAGGATGTGGTCTTTGGGATCAAGAAGTACCCTAGAGCTGGCGTGCGTGCCCAGGCCCTGGGGACAGAGACATCATGGAATACTAGGCTGAGCTCTTCAGAGAGAGCTGATCACGCAGGGCTTTTTAGAGCGGTTGTTTGGAGCTGGGAGCAAGCAGTCTAGGAAGCTTGGGTCTAGTTTGTCATTTTTCCAGGGCTGGATGGTGAGAACACTCCCTTTACATGAAGGGCACCCAGCCTCCCAGCCAGCACCCACCTCTCACCCCAGCCAGCATTCTGTGCTCCTTGGCGTCTCCCAGAGCTAAGGATTCTGGGGGTGCCATGCCACGCTGAGAGGAAACTCAGAGGAGTTTCAAAATGCATTTAGCACCATCCTTATCCTTACAGACTCCTCGGGATCAGGAGGGATCCAGCAAATCTGACTGCATTTTGTCAGGGATATTGTCTGCCGTGGGGGGAGAGTTCTTGAATTTGGGGTTACCAAACATTGCCTAACACAAAGATATGCTATAACTAGCTCATTATTTTATACGGATGTATGCATCTGTCTTCTTTCAAGGGCAAGAATTGCAACTTATTTGCCTGTTTCCTCAGCACTTAGCATGAACTGGATGGTTGATACATTTTTAACATGAATGAGTGAAAGAATTAATCACTCAGAGAAAAACTTGCCAGTGTCCAGCCTGGGGTCAGGCATGAGCTAAAACTGGTGGCCAGGGTGTCCCCCATGGCCCCGTGGTCTCCATCCCCAGGAAAAGCCTGGCTGCACCCCGGGCAGAATGGAGTCTGGAATGGGGGAGGTCTTTCGTGGCCCCTCCGAGCCCAACGATGCCAGAGATTCCACAGTTTGTTCCAAATCCCTGGTGTGCTGGCTTTGGCTGCCCCAGCCGGGCAGGCTCTTGCCTCCTGGGGAAAAGATCCACAGACCTTGCTCAGGCCTGGGAGTGTGCATGCTGGGCTGCTCGGTCCCTGCCCCCTCACTCGGCCTCTGCAAGCCCCACTCTGCTGCGCTCACCTCTCTTCTCACTCAGACCTCAACTGTTACCTCCTTCCCTGCGCCCCAGCCAGAACGGCCCAAATCCAACAAGCCTTCAGCACGTGATCCGAAAATGTGCTCATTTTGATCTTCCCACCACCTCGGAGCTGCTGCCGAGGAGATGATGGGAACAGCATCCCAGGGGAATCCTCGGGGCCTAATGCATCACACGTGCTGAGAGAGGCCAGCCTAGGCCGGACATTTGCAGCTCAGCTCCCAGCCCTCCTGGGGCTCCCATTCCCAGCACCTCCGCTGAGCTGGGGAGACAGGTGGGAGACTGGGCAGGGAGGCCCGGTTCCTCCCGCCAAGGCCACGAGAAGACCCAGGCCCATCCTCTCTGGGCTGCCCCACGACAGCACATTTTCTGGCAAGTTCCTGGTGGGTTTGAACCTGCACACAGAATAAGCATCTCTTCCCCACTTCCCCCCCACTCAGCTCAGGACTGAGAGATTGAAGATGTCGGCCCCAAGGACTTAGCACAACGCCCTCAGCCATTTGGGGTTCAAATTCAAAATAATATTAACCATAATCCACAGACTCTGGGCCCTCCCACTAAGCAGGTCCCTGGCAAAGGTATGTTCAAGGCACCAGTGTTCACGGGCTGTCAGAAGCAGAAAACAGGCAGCACGGAGTTGTAGGGGCAGGGGAGCACCTACTATGCGCCAGGCCCGGGAAGTCGTGGGGGCACGGCGGGCAGAGTCAGCCACTGGGGGAAGCAGTAGATGAAGTATAAAAGCAAAACCCGTGAGGTAGAAAAAGAACAGGTTTTCAAGTCAGAGAGGCCACCTCTTAGGGCTCATCGGCTGTGTGACGTTAGGCCAGTCACCTGAACTCTCGGAGCCTGTTGCCTCACCCACAAAGCAGGTGCTGTAGCAGGTACCTCACGGCAAAGCCCCGAGCACAGTGCTTGGCAGTGAAAGGTGGGAGTGAGAAACTCCCGCTGTCCTCACGCCCTCAGCTCCCACTGTCCCCAGTGCACCTGGAGTCTATCAAGGGAGACACGGCGAACCTGGGGCTCGGGGAAGTCTGTGGTTCCTTGAGTGTCCGTGGTCCAACCTGTTAAATATAACCCTTGGAGCCCGACAAACCAGAACATTCCCAAGTCCCTGGGAACTAACTCCCTTCCCACTCCGCATTTCAGTTGGGCTTGAGCTCTAGGCCCACTTGTTCTCTTCCCAGTGAAATGGCCTTGCAGGCCCAGCAGTGATGGGAAGGGGCCCTTTCGAGGGTCTGTGAAGTCGACTTCCTTTCTCCTGGTGGCTCCGCCTTCTCAGGAGCCAGGAACCCAGCTCTAACCAGGTGGCCTGGGGGTGGGAGCGGGGGGGGGGGGGCCACACTCACAGGCGTGTGACAGTCTGAGACGTCTGCCTGCCCACCCTGAGAAGAGCTGGTGGAGGGGAGGCCATCCCAGGCCCTCTGGGGCAGTAGGAAGGCTGGGCCAGACTCCTGGTCTACCACATACCAGCCATGAGATCTGGTGCGGGCTGTCTCACCTCTTTGAGTACAGGACACATGGGTGTCCCCCAGGCACCCTGTCACAAGCTGTGTACTCAGAACTGAACTCACCACCGCCCCCAGCTCCCCCCGTGCCCCCAAATCTGGGGATTGGCAGCACCTTCTCCCAACTTGCCAACTCTCCAGTGCTTACTTTGTGCCCGGGTCTGTCCCAAGTCCTTTGCCTCAAATTAGCTCATTGAGGCCTCCCAGCAGCTCTGTCGAGGAAGTACTATCCCTCTCCCTATTTTGCCGATGAGAAAACTGAGGCACAGGGTGGCTATGTAGCATGCAGAGCCACACGGAGTGGAGAGCAGAGCTGAGGTCTGAACTCAGGCCAACCGACTCCGGCCTCCCCTACCAAATACCCTCCATAGCAGGATAAACTTGGCATGAGAACATGGTCTTCCCAACCTAGTGCATCCAACCTAGTGCAACCAACCTCCCCAAAAGTACTCTCATCGCTCTTCCCACGCCAAGAGCTATGGTCAGGCCAGATGATATAAAGACCACAGCTGAACAAAGTAGATGCTTCCATACCTCTGAGCCTTTGCACTTGCTGTTCCCTCTGCCTCAAATTACCTTTCCGACTCCCATTCTGTCCCTTTAAGACTCAGCTTTAGAAAGCCTTCCTTGACCTGGCAACGCACCTCCATGCACGGTCCCTTGTGCTGACCCCAGCATCCCACCCTGAACGCTGTCTTGCAATCGCCTCTTCACCTGTCTCCTCCATTAAACCATGAGCTTTCAAGAGCAAATATTGTGTTTTTAAATCTCTGTATTGCCTGCATCTTGCATAGAGTATGAACGAATGAACAGGAGACTTTATCTATTTCCAAATGTAATAGAAAAAAAAAAAAACATTTGAATCGAAGTGATAATAAAACAGCAGCTTTTAGTCCAGCTGCTGTGGATTAGAATCCCAGCTCCCTCACTTACTAGCTGTGTGACATCGTGCAAATACTTGACCTCTCTGAGTCTCAGTTTCCTTATCTGTAAAATGCAGGAGACAGCACAACTGCTTCCAAGGGTTGCCCTAAATATCAAATGCAATAAATTTAATAAAGCATCGAGCATATGGTCTTTGCCATTATGTAGAAGCTATTATAATGATGACCATTAGCTCATTATGTGATTATTAGGCTATTATGTGAATAGTATTCACATGCTATCCACATCTGCTTGTGCATGTGCACCCCCCAGACCACTACTGAGCCCCTTTTCCCTAACAGCCCTAAAAATTCCTAGGCAGGAGTCTCTGAACAGACACTCTCCTTTCCACTCCTCACACAATCAAGCCCAGAAGCCCTTTCCCACCACAGGGCCTTTGCACATGCTATTCCTCTGAATGGGATTTTTTTTCCCTCCACTGTTCTCACGGTTGGCTCCAGCTGATCTTTTAGGCCTAGGCATGGATGTCACCTCCTTGCAGAGTCTCCCCAACCCCTCTGCCTGAGGAGACGTCCCTGGGCTCTCTACCCCTCCCCTTTGTCCATCTCCACTCTTACCGGTTTCTTCCACAGTACTTTGAAAATGTGTAGGTATTCTGTGCATTTGTTCATCCATTTCATGTTAGTCCCGAGATGGCATAGCGCTCCCATCACCTTCACTGCTGTGCCCTCAGTGCCCGCCACACACCTGACACCTGGTGGGGAGCATGATAAAGAAAAATTTTTTGAAGATTTTATTTATTTATTTGAGAGAGAGAGAGAGAGAGCACGAGTGGGGGAAGGGGCAGAAGGGGTGGGACCAGCAGACTCCCTGCAGAGCGAGGAGCCCAACACAGGGCTCCATCCCAGGATCCCAAGGTCATGATCTGAGCCGAAGTCAGAGGCTTAACCGACTGAGCCACCCAGGAGCCCCTCAATAAATAAATATTGAGTGAATGTTGAATAAACAACCTACTTGGGCCCCATTCAGGAAGAGCGGAGCAAAGGTGTGGAGATTTGCAGGCAAAGCCCCATCCCCGGCGGATGGAAGGGAGACCCGCCCTTTCCGCAACGCAAGGGCTCAGCAAGGCCACACCTGGCTGCCTGTGGCCCCCAGGGCTCAGAACCTGCTCACCAGGGGCAGATTGGAGGGAGTTCGAGGAGTGGGCCAGGCAGGATTAAGTGGAGGGAGAGGGTGATTTCTAGAGCGAGATAAAAGGGCCCAGCTTCCTAAGGCTGGCTGCAGGATTATTTCGGTAACAGCATCCAAATGTTGGCAAGGTGTATGTTCCAGGGGAACGGGGTGATTCCCCAGCAAAGATGCAGAGGGCGGCACCAGGAGAGACGCAAAAAATTTCATTGGGGTCGTGGTCCTGCCCTACAGCAGGGGCCCAGGGCCAAAGCGTGGAGGAAGAACCTTACCTCCTCCCTGCGGCAGTCAGCCACTCACCTTTGAGCACCTCAGGGAGTTTATGCAGCAGAAATCAGGTTTCTTTCGAGAAACCAGAGGAGAAAACCTGTCTCCCCAGTAAGACTACTTTGCCAAATATCTGAGAAGGAAGGCGCCTCAACCATCTTGTACACCGGCGTCAGCAAACCATGTCCTGATGGCTACATCCGGCCCGCCACCTATTTTTGTAAATAAAGTTTTATTGGAAGACAGCCATGCCCAACCATGTATTTATTATCTGTGCCTTCTTGTGCACTACGACTTCGAAGCTGAGTCCTCACAACAAAGATAATATGATTGGCAAATCCTGTTTACCTCGGGTCCTTCACAGACAGTTTGCCACCCCTGTGCTAGACTCTTGATTCTTAGGTAAAGTGCATATCACTTCGAAAGGGAAAAAAATATCCACAGGGCCCCAACTTTGACCTAAATTATTTTGATTATAGTATTACTTAAACACACACACACATAGTTAGGTATGAACATCTTAGGCTTCTAGCTTTTGTACAACTAGAAAAAAACATTCTTGGAGTAAATGCCAACAAAATGACAAAAACGGTAAAATGATAACGAATGGCATTAAAATACTGCAGCTGCCGCTGTTTCTGCTGAAGAGGCACGGCTCACAGCAGGACGGGCTGCCCTTGGCAAGTCTGCTGTGAAGAGTGCCATGTCATGACTCAATGTTCCCGCTCAGTTTTCTCTTCTCACTGTTGCAAACACTTTCATTCACACAGAAAGCCATGACATCACGGGCCTTCGGTGGATACTCAGCCACATCCGCTGTTTCTCTCATTAGCCCATGAGAATTAAAGTGCGTAGTCCTGATTCACCCAACATCCTCCTGAACACAGTTAAAACTTGGGCACGAAAATCTTCTGGCCATACCCACATATAAGGTGACCAGCCAGACGAACCAGATTTTTACACTCATTATCTTAACTTACAAGGAAAATAAAAATAGAATATTTTAAAATATCTCTTAAAGATTTTTTCCACTGGTCTGAGAACTTCAATATGAAAAGCAGAGATCTAGCTCACCCTTCAGCTTTTCCAAATGGAGAAACGGAGTCCCCCCAGAAGGGATGTGACTTGCCAAGATCAGGGTGGGAGTTGGAGCCGAAGCCAGGTTTGAACAAGTATGTGCCTGGCTTCTCAGCTGACCAGAGCAGAGTTTTGTCCACTGGGACCCAGAAGGGGTGGCCACCAGCTGTGATGTGCATGACTTTCTCTGGAGTGGGGGTGGGGGCTCTGCCCTCCAGACGCCACGAGCAACATTTGAGGCCAGCAACTGGGAGGCGCCCACGGGGGCCCACAGGCCGGATGGCTGGCTGGAAGGGCTTCTGAGAGCACCTCCCAGAGTTTTAGAAGTGATAACAACATCAGTGGGACCCCCACAGCACCAAAAGCCCCTGACTTACCCCCAAAGAACATCAGTGGGACCCATGTGAGCTCAGAGAGGCCTGGACCATCTGAGCTCAAAAGTGAAGCCAAGCATTCTCAGCTCTGCGGAGCCCCTCACGCAAGTGGATCATATGGCTCCCACTCGGGCAGCTGGAGGCCAGCAGTTTCCCAAACACGCTGTGGCAGCTTCAGCCATTTGGGGAATCCAGCTCTTAGGGGGCCAGGCCCGGAGAGAGACATGCGAGCAGTTCAACCTGGCCAGAGGCTTTGCAGGGGTGCAGCCCCTGTTCACGAGGCTGGTCAAGCCCTGGTCTGCCTTGATCTGCACTGGGGAGGATCGCTCTGGTCAGTAGGAGAGGCGGTGAGCAAGTCAACGGCAGCAAGCTTCTCAGGGCAGAAAAAAGGAGCATGCACATACAGCTTCTATAGAGGATGTGTATTTAAAGGCTTGGGACTGGTTGGTTCAGACTAAATAAAAACATAGGAGGTATTCCAGAACAGGGCTCTGCAAACTTTATCAGTAAAGGGCCCAATAGAAATATTTTAGACTTTGTAGACCACATAAAGTCTGTGTCACATATTCTTTTATTTATTTATTTTTTGCAACCTTTTAAAAATATGAAAACCATTCTTAGCTCACGTCATGTACAAACACAGGCTAGAAGCTGAATTTGGTACACAGGTCGTAGTCTGCTGATCTTTGTTCTAGAATTATCACTAAATCCAGTCATTCTCTTTAAGATCAACTTGGTCTTCATGGAGCTATAAATGCACAGAGAACAGATGTGCTCCCATCCTCACACACACATACATTCACAGAAAGATACACACACACACACTCAGTGTTTTGTTCATTAGACAAAAAACACTCCTTGAAAATAATTTCCACATTTACAAAGCACACATATGCCATAAAGTTAGTTCAGGGTCGATATGTAATGTGCAAAGTCACCATGTCCAGGGCGGGGAGGGCAGGGAGTGACTACTCCCATGGGTACATAAGGCACAAGACAAGATCAGAGGAGGGAGGAAAGACCTTGCCCATGATCTAGTCTGAAGGTCACCAAATTATTCCCAGAGCCATGAGGCCTTTAAGGAGGGGCCTCAGAAGGTCACTGCTTCAGGCTGCCACACTAAAACCAACTAAGCTGCCCCACATTTACTCTCATAGGTACTTGATTTCCATCGAAGATTTTGCCTGAAGGAAGGATTTCACAGCAAAAGGGGCTGGGTGGGTGTTCAAAACTAGTGCCTAGCCAGCTGGCTCATATCTAAAAGTTCTGATAAAATTAGCCAACATGCTTGCCTATCCATTGAGGTTGAGGAGAAGCGGCCCTCATTGGATGGGCCAGATGCTCCCTAGTTCGCTACAGTCCCCACCGCTCCCTATTGTCTTCTACCAGACTGTTTCACTAATTAGTTGGACCTGCCTGGCCCCAGAGGCATCTACATTTGTGACTCCTGCTCAACACTGTCTCAGCTGTCATAACATGGAACTGCTTCCTGAAGAGAAATACTGGTAAGTTTAGTAAACTCACCACCAGATCCAAAATACCAATCTGCCAACAGCTGCCAGGCTCTGTGGGTTTTAGGTCACCCCTGACTGATTCTGATATTTTCTCAATCTTTTAGACTTATTTAAATCCCACTACATTCCCAAAAGCATTTGAGATAACTTGTAAGCATACATTTAGCACAATAAAATTTTACAATGGAAATCCACAGGCAGGAAAATCCAACTTGAATGGTAGGATGAGGCCAGAGGAAAGGTTAGGACATGGAAATACAAGTCAAAAAGATCTGCATGATTTTTAATGGTTAACAGAGACTTCTGAGCTAGGATAGCTCATAGAAGCATATGGAACCGTCCTCCCCTAATAGCTGAAGAAACTGATTTCAAAAAAACCACACACACACACAGTGATCAAGGAAAAAGGCTCAGCCCAAAGCCTGAAACTTCAAAAGTGTCAGCCAACGAAAGAAACAAAATTCACAGAGGAGAGTAAAATGATTCAGTACAGCAAGACGTAGAGCCTCACTCTCAACACCCCCAGAAGATATCTGGGGGAGGGGGACAGTGATAGTTATTTTCATGTGTCAACCTGACGGGATCACGGGATGCCCAAATATCTGGTTAAACATTATTTCTGGGTGTGTCCGTGAGGCTGATTCAGAAGAGGTTAGCATTTGAACAGATACACTGAGGAAAGTGGATTGCCCTCCTCAGGGTGGATGGGAATCATCCCATCCTTTGAGGGCCTAAAGAGGAAAAAAGGTGGAGGAAGGAGGATCTGCGCTCTCTCTTTTTCTCTCTCTCTATCTGCCTATTGAGCTGGAACATTGATTTATCTTCAGGACTCCTGGTGCTCAGGCCCTCAAGCCGGAACTGCCATCTACACCATCATCTTTCTGGTTCTCAGGCCTTAGAATGGCACCATCAGCCTTCCCAGGCCTCCAGCTTGCAGGTGACACACCGTAAGACTTCCCAGCTTCCGTAATCACATGAGCAATACCTTGTAATAAATATAGATATAAGTATAAGTCTCCTCTGGTTCTGTTTCTCTGGAGAACCCTGTCTAATACGGGGGCCAACAAAATCGCACCAGTCCTCCCTCATACCATCAGATCTGGAATGAAGCCTGAAGGAGGATTCACAGCTTTCCCTCCATTGACTGGGGAAGAGTAGAAGATGCTGCCGGAAAGAAAGAGAGGAAAATGGGGTTATGATCAGGGCCCTGACTAACTCTGACAAAAGTGAGGGTGCCAGGGTTCCATGGTAATTAGGGGAAATGATCCAAAGCCAAGGGGACCTCCATGGGAATGGTATACACCCCCCAACTAGGTGTGGTGAGTCCAAGAGAGGGTATTTAGCAAAACTTCAGAAGTGGGAATCTCTCACAAGCATCTCTTTATTGGAGCTCTTCAGGACAAAAATAGATGACTATGATATGAAACACCATTCCTCAAAATATAGCAAAGGATAAAAACACCCACAAAAAAAAAATCTGTATGCAAATATTTATATTTATAATCATCCAAGATTGGAAATAACTCAAATTTTAATTAATTGCCGAAGAGATAAACAAATTGTGATACATCCATACAATTGGAATAATGCTCAATAAAAAGTTGAGCAATAAATAATAATAAAACAATAGTAAGTAAAAACTATTGATTCAAGCAAGAAACATGGATGAATCTCAAAAGCATTGTGTTACGTGAAAAAGGTCGTACCCAAAAGGTTACACAGTGTGTAGTTCTATTTATAGAACATTCTAAAAGAGGCAAAACTGTAGGCACAGGAAACAGGCCAGTGGTTGCCAGGGACTGGGGGTGGGGATAGAGGACTGACTTCAAGGGGGATGATAGAGCTTGGTGAGATGAGGGAAATGGAACATCATCTTGGTTGTGGTGCTAGTTGTACCCCTGTCCACGTTTACCAAAATTCGTGGAACCGTATGGCTAGAAAAGGATGGATTTTACTGTATTATATTGTGTGTATCCTACTGTATCATATTGCATCATTTGCTGTGTCATAGTTCATTACTGACATAGCATGACTTAAAAAAATAATGTAGCCGAGGGGAGAAAAAAATCAAGCCATCCTCAAGTGTGATGGAAGGAAAGTCAAGAAGCCAACCATACTCCATTAGATCAAAACAAATGTCTGGAGAGAGCTGCTCAAGCACTAACAAAATGAAAAGAAATGGTATAGCAAGTAGGCAACAAGGGATGTACAAGTGATGTGCATTCCTCTCAAAGGGGAAGAGAAACACAGCAAACAAAACAAGAAATACATGAACGTGCCACGGAAGAAACATTAACAAAACAACAAAAGAAAATGCTTTACAAGGGTATTAGCCAAAACCAAAATGCAATAAGAACATGAATCCAACTCTTTTAAAAGCGTCTAAAATGGGAGCGCCTGGGTGGCTCAGTCGGTTGGCTGGGCATCTGACTCTTGATCTCAGTTCAAGTCTTGATCTCAGGGTCATGGGTTTGGGCCCTGCATTGGGCTCCATGCTGGGCGTGGAACCTACTTAAAAATGCATAAATGAATAAATAAATAAATAAATAGTCTAGAATGACCACTACACCCCAGCGGAAGGGCAAAAATTAAAAACACCAACAACACCAAATGTTGCCAGGGATATGGAGCAACTGGAACCTTCTAATACTGCTGGTGGTAGTGTAAGATAATGCAACAATTGGAAAAAAGTCCTGGCAACATAAACCAAGCAGACACCTACCCTATGACTCAACAGTTCCAATCCCAGACGTTTTACCCAGGAGAAATGAAAGCATATGTTTACGAAAAGTCTGGCATAAGGATGTTCCTAACAGCTTTATTCATAACAGTCAAAACCTGGAAACATCCCAGATATCTACAGATAAGAGAATGAATGGATAAACTGTAGCACCAGCCATAGGATGGAAAACTACTACACAATGAAAAGGAACAAGCAACACTACAGATGGATCTCAAGAACACCGTGCTGTGTGAAAGAAGCCTTACACACAAAAATGCATACTATATGTATGATTCCACTTGTATGAAGTTCTAGAGCAGGCAAAACGCGTCTATGTAAAAAATTACAGTAGCGGTTACCTCAGGGTAATGGGGTGGAGACTGGCTGCGAATGGGGCATGAGGAAACTTTCTGAGGTAATATTCTGCGTTTTGATAGTGGTTTGAAGTACACAGTGTATGTACTTGTTAAAATTCATCAAATGTCCATTTAGGATCTGTGCATTTCATGGCATATAAATTTTACCTCAAAAGAGATATGTTACATCTGTGATAAAGCAAGTACAATTAACTGTCAATGGGAAGGTAGAGGTAGTACATATGCAGTTGGTTTGCTGTTAGTCTTTCAACTTTACAGTATAGTTAGAATTTTTTCACAATAAATTTTTGGTAAAAGCTCATTCAATGGCACCTGGTGTGCCTAAAATTTGTGCATTTCGTGGTGTACAAATTTAATCTCAAAGGAAAAATAAGTAACTGTAAACAAATATTGAACTCTACTTAATGATATTCATGCTGAAGGAGAAGGACTTACGCCAGTGTCAACATTTGCTTTTGAAACATAAAAAAAAATATGATAGATTGATGGACCAAGGGGTAAACTGAGTAACAGATGTATCATGAGGCTAGTAGAGCAGACTCTTAATTACAGAATCTGATTAGTGTGTAGATGGGTGTTCACTGTAATTTTTTTTCAATTTTCCTATATCTTTGAAAGTTTCATAATAAAATGATGAAGCATCTGACAAAATGACAGAATGAGAGGGAAATGCAGTTTGCAAACCAGAGGAAATGAACTCTGGACCAAAACAACAATGTTTAAAAGTAAATAACTTAATTAAAATCAGCAAGAACAGCATGAACAAAGAACAGAGATGAAAAAGACAAAGAAATAGAACAAAGAGAGTCCAACACAAGTGTAATTAGTGTCCCTGATATAGAGAAACCAAAATATGGAATGGAAAAAGTATTGAATGAAAAAATAGTGAATGATGTAATCCAGTACTGTCTGAAATGCAGGAAGAACAGAATCCACAATACATAACATTTCAGGAAAAAAAAAAGAAAGAAAGAAAAAATGCAGAGTGTTCAACACCATGATATGTCCTGATTAAGTAATATAACTTCAATAAAGAAGTAACAATTCCTCAAGGATCCGGGTATAAAAAGCAAATGACCATCGAGGAGGGAGAGGGTCAGGCTGCTCTCAGACTGTCCAGGGCAACATTTAACATCAGGATGGAGCAAGGACACTGCGTTCAAAAGGAAAGAAAGGGAGACCAAGGGGCGCCTGGGTGGCTCAGTTGGTTAAGCGACTGCCTTCAGCTCAGGTCATGATCCTGGAGTCCCGGGATCGAGTCCCGCATCGGGCTCCCTGCTCGGCGAGGAGCCTGCTTCTCTCTCTGACCCTCCCCCCTCTCATGTACTCTCTCTCATTCTCGCTCTCTCAAATAAATAAATAAAATCTTTAAAAAAAAAAAAAAAAAAAAAAAAAAAAAAAGAAAGGGAGACCAAGAGCACTCTACCCAGGCAAGGTGCTGGTCAGGCATAAGGACAACAAACAGATATTCTCAGACATTAGAAGAATTAAAAGACATTTTCAAAATTCAGGGACTACAGGGTCTTCATGGCAAAATGATTTGACTACGAAACCAAGCTAGTTAAGAGATAAATCAAAATCAAGAATTGAGCAATGGAGAAGGTGTGGGGAAAGGACCAATGGTGACAATAGGGTCCATTTAAACATAGAATTAATACTAAACCATTGTGTGCGCTGCAACATGTTATAAGTCCCCAAAGGGTGGTAATGATAAAACTAACAAAAATCGAGTAACCGAGGTGGGGGGGAGGGGGTGGGAGGGGTGTGATCGCACTAACACCGTCATCTTCCATGGTGGGGCAGTAACTGATAGTGTCTAAATTGAAACATGTGGTTAGAAAAACATAATTTCCAAATTCAATGGGTTGTTTTCCATAATCTCTTTTCTTAACCTTAGAGAGATTCTTTAGAGAAGAATATCTCTCGTGGTGAAAGCACTTTTATTTCAACAATTCCTTCCACTTCCTTCTAGCTTCTTTTTCTTCTTTTAAACTCAGGCAGAATCAACTTTAAGACACCACATTTAAAATAAAACATATAATCCATATAATCTCTTTCCCATACATCTAAGTAGATAGATGAGTAAGTAAATAAATAAATAGATGTGTTGGAAGTCCATTCACGGTCATTGATATATAGAGATAAGTATGTACACACTAACATAAGATAATATTTAGAATATTTTTCACCTAATGGGACTATTTGGAGTGATTTTGAAACTTTCTTTTTCATACAGGGCTACACTGTTGAAATTTTAAAATTATCACTAGACATAAAATCATGTATTTATAAAATTTTTTTAAGTTTTAATTGATGTTCGTAAAAATCAACAAAGATTTTTAATTTTTAGGAAAACACTCATCCCCGAGCTTCCTAGGAGCCAGAGAAAAAAGGGACCTGCAATCAGTTGCAGCCTGACCATGCATGCTATCCACTAGATTCAAACAAACCAACCCAGCAGAAGCACAGCAGTCCCTCAGAGGAAGCACAAATTTTCCAGGCTCTCAGAGCTGAGAGAGGAGATGCTGACTGATGTGGAGGTGGTGTCCTCACAACCTGCCTTCAGTAATCCCGGAAAGGGCCCTTATGGCACCACTCCAGGCTTTTCAAGAGTCTGAGGGCATATGTGCTCTTCTGCCCCAGCTGGAGGAAGCACCAGGTAGCCACTAACGTTGGACTCTACCCAGTCTTTTTAAGACATGTTCCCACCAGCCAGTGATTTTTCCCTTGAAGTGGGAACCTGACTGTGGTGGGCCCAACTGAGGGAAGTGTCCATTTTTTCCCTTCTTCCTGCCCCCCACTACACACACACAACACACACACACACACACACACTACCCTTCAGTCATAAAATCTCACATATGGTTCTCCTGTTTGTCACCACCGTTTCCTCTTGACTAAAAAATGCTTTATGCTATTGCCAATGCCTTTCACTGGGTTGACCTTGCTTCTCCTTCAGGGATGTTACCTGCTCCAGAGAAGATCCCCTGAACCCCCTGAGCAGGGTGGAATCAGGATCCCAGGTGAAGAACTGAACCTAGAGGAGAAGGAGGTGGAGGAGAAGGACCCCCCACCAGAGGATGATGGGGGCAGGGCAACAGTTAGATATACCCAGACATATCAAGAGTAGGAGAGGATGTCAGCACTCACACCCCATGCCTGACTCCTCCCGGTGAAGGAAACGTGGGATGTTTTGCCCAGAGTGACAGCACCTTGAAGATCCTTGAGAATGGAGAGGTCATAGAGCAGACATAAGGGCTATCTGCATGGTTCTCCACAAACCCCCAAGATGTAAGAACAGACTTGGAGGAGGAAGAAACTGACACAGGTGTTCACACTTAGGGAGCCCCATGGGAATCCCTGGGGGTACTGAGAATCTATCTGAGCCTCAGTTACTCAATCTGTAAAATGGGGCATGTAACCCATGTCTGACTACTTCACAGGAATGCTATGAGTCAGTGGTGGTCTGAAATCCCAGAAGGATGGGATTCATGTGCAAACCATATAATGGCCCCCCCAAATATGAAGGTAAAATTATTGTTGCCCCTTGGAGATATGCAGGAAATAATGGGGTGGACCCACAGATACTTTGGGTTTCTTTGTAACAGCATTTTGGAAAATTGAAAAATGTCTCCATCATAAATTGGGGACTAGAAATGGCTTTTTCTTTGATACTGCCATATGTCCGCCTAAAATTGTACTCCAAGAGGGAAATAATATGCAATAAATTGCAATCTCCAGCACTAGATGAAGTAAAATTGGATTTTAAGAGGCTAGCCCATGATCTAATTTACAAAGACTGCATGTCAGCATTGTCATACAAAGTAACTAGGAGTGAGACTCTTGAAAAGATGGCCTGTAGGGTATCCTGTCATTCAAAAATGGAAATCACCACATGTGGCAAGTTGCAAAGTGACCACAAATTATTCCTGTCTCTTTTCACCCCCTTTCATCTGGGTTTGGCCTTGTGGCTTATTTTGACCAATGGATATTAGCAATCATGACATAAGCAGTGTCTGAAAGTGATTGCACATCGAGGGATCTCGCCCTTGCTGCCCAGGAACTTCCTGATTGCCATGTGGAGAGAAGTCTCAGTCATTCTGGCCATCGAGGCTGAGGCCATTATAAGCCAGCCAGCCCCAGTGGACATTCCAGCTGACTGCCCAGCAAAGATCAGCCGTGCCCAGCACAGTCCAGAAGAACCAGCCAGCTGAGCCCAGCCTAAACTGCTGACCTGCAAAATCACGACCTAAATAAGTGGTTGCTTTAAGCCATTTACATTTGGGGTAGTTGGATATGAAGGAAAAATTAACTACATTGTGGCATCCCAGAATGAGCCAGGAGTCAGGGACCCCGCCTCTGTGTGCCCTTTGGCAAGTCACTGAATCTTTCTGGCACTATAAAATAATCAAATTAAAATGAGCATTAAAGACCCCTTCTGGTTCTGTGATTCTGTGATTCACTCATTCTGTGATTCTAAATCTTCGTAACAAATACTCACAGATGCAGGAAAATTCTACGAACTAAACTGAGGCATAGCTGAGTCTCTGGAGTTTTCTTGCCTCAAGGCAAGAGATTCTGAGATTGGTTACCTGACATGTGAGCATAAACATAAAATGCTTCTTCAGCAGTTTATGATCTTGCTGGATTCTAGGCTAAAATACGAAGTTCGAAAAAGCTGCACAGAAAAAAATGGACTGATCCTGGCATGTGAAGAAAGGAAATTACTATCGACATCTGAATCCCAAAAGGGGTTTCTGCTGGCCTATGAGGCTTTTGGAAAATGTGAGAGCAGAGCTGAGACCAGACCTTCTGGAGAAGAAAACCTCCCGATTGCAACAAGAAGAAAAATCATAGTGAATCTTACAAATTTGCTGAACTCCCCAAATTCATATTTTTGCCTATCTGGAAACTAACCCAACAATTTTCTTTTCAAAAGTTACTTAGAGAAAAAACGGAAACAGGAGCAACAGATTGGGTTTTCTGTGTTTTTAAGTGATTGAACTAGATCATAATGAACATCTACACACCCTCTAAACAGAACTGACACTTCACGGAGTTGTGATCCTGGAACTGGGGCTGGAAGTGATAAAGAGGGTACATTAGCCAAGAGTGATCTTATTTTTCTAATTCAGTATTAGTGCTCACGAAGACCCAGATAGGGATGCTGCTGCTACATCTGGGAATGCGTTTGCAGGAGGGGAGTGGTAGGAGGGAACTGATACTGTTCCAGAAATTGTCAGTAACACGGGTTTCACAAACAGGACTAGGTGAACCCTTGGGTTACTGCCTGAGTGAACACAAGCCCACAGAAGCCACTTGCCTTGTCTTCCAGGAGTGTGATTTTACTTGCAGGGCTGTCTTCTGGGGTTTTCTATGTTTTGTTTGTTTTGTTGTTGTTGTTGTTGGGGGTAAGAGGGGTAGAGGATATTATTTTTATATAATAGTTCACTTAAAATCAAATGCAAAATTTACATTAATTTTCCAGTAAAACATCAAACAATGTCCTTCTCCATGGCTACTCTCCTCTACCATCAGGGATACTTATGTGGTAAGAGCGAAAGCTCACTATTAGGTGATCTCCAGGGACTAAATTATCCCTAAAGCAAGCCACTTTCCAGTGATATTTTCCTGAATGAAGAAAATCATCGGAAGCACTGCATTTCCTTTGAAAGAAGGAAATTTTAGTCTGAGGCTAAAATTCCGGTTCTTTATTACACCTTCCTGGGCCTGAGAAATAAGTCTCTTGGAGACAGCCTGAGTCTCTCAAAATCATGCAAGGAGCTTGCTAAGCACGAGCGCATGCCTGCACCAGCCTCCCAGATTGGAGCAGAGCAGAACGCTGGCGGGGGATCACCCAGTGGAGGCCAGAAGTGGCAGCACGTCCCTCTCCCGGAACTTCTGACTTCGCTCAGCACCTCATCCCACATACTGCGTTCAGGGTAAGAGTCTTTCTGTCCAGAACTCATGCCCTCAGGGAGACAGACACCTCTCTCCTTTGTCTTTCTCTGCAGAGCAGTAAGCAGGGTGATGCACTCGTCTTGTTAACACCACTAAAGAACAAGGAAAGAACTTCAACAAATCAGCAACAACGGTTCCCCTAAAGTGTAGGTGTCTCACCTTAAAGAGCTCAGCTCACTGATGATGGGATGATGTGATGAGCTGAGACCACTCTCCAAGATGCCTCTCCTCCTGGCTCTTTCTTTGGTTTATTTTTTCAGCAAATATTTTATCGAGTTCTGACTTGGCCAGGCCTATTGTGGGCACCTGCAGTTCAGAAATTCCTCTCTCTTGGAGCTGATGTCCAGCTGGGGAGACAACATTACACAAATAAGTGTGCAAATACTTGTGCACAGGAGGACCTCATACTCTTGAGTTTGTATAGGGAAACAAAAATTATCAGAATACTGTGAAAAAGATTCATTAGTGAACCAACCACTTGTAAGAGCAGTTTCCACTCAAACAACCTATATAACATCAGCATCCTTCAAGGGCCAAAGAGCTGTCACTTTTGATCCACCTTTCTTCATTGTGGATTATCTGAGAGTACAATGCAATTGTAATACAAACAAATTGCAAAGAGAAATTGAAGACTTCACCAAAGCCATAGGATTTTATGAGGTCCATGAGAGAACTGCCTGAACCCCACACCAAGCCAATGACAGATGAGGCTCTGGTATCAACAGGAACAGTAAGAGCAAGAAGAGGGGGTTTGACAGAGGTGATGAACTGATGGTCAAAATAGAATGATTGGACCATCAAGTGGTTGAGGAAAGCCCTTGGGAAAACCCATGAAGCTCTAGAGTCTTTTTGCAATAAACAGCTTTCTTTGTGTTTGTGTTGCAAAAATTAAAAAAAAAGAAAGAAAGAAAAAAACATGAAACAAGGGAAGCCATCTCATGCCATCACCCAGTTTTATCATAAAAATTACATTCTTCAAAATGATCAGCATCTGGGGGCGCCTGGGTGGCTCAGTTGTTGGGCGTCTGCCTTCGGCTCAGGTCATGGTCCCAGGGTCCTGGGATCAAG